>NW_024609790.1:205000-240000 GCF_018296145.1 Oncorhynchus tshawytscha
ACAGAACACTGGGAGAAAGGAACCACAGTTACAGCACGTGTTTGTGTGATCCAAAGTCTACAATAACCTGAACGATGAATGTCGGCGACTGCTGAGCTAGGTTCACTGCTGTGTGTGTGTGTGTGGTATGTGTGTGTGTGTGTGTTTTGGCAGGTTCTCTGATGCGTTCCTTCCTGGCAGGCAGGCAGAAGAGGAATAGAGGTTGTGTCCCAATCATCTCTTTTTCCTCTCAAAGAGTGCACTTGTTCACTTCCCTTAACTGATGTTAGAAATGAAATCTGGTATAAGTACTGGTATAAGAAATATGGTATAAGTATGGTATAAGAAATATGGTATAAGAAATCTGGTATAAGAAATATGGTATAAGAAATCTGGTATAAGTACTGGTATAAGAAATATGGTATAAGTACTGGTATAAGAAATCTGGTATAAGAAAAATATGGTATAAGTACTGGTATAAGAAATATGGTATAAGAAACTGGTATAAGTACTGGTATAAGTACTGGTATAAGAAATCTGGTATAAGTACTGGTATAAGAAATACTGGTATAAGTACTGGTATAAGAAATATGGTATAAGAAATATGGTATAAGTACTGGTATAAGTACTGGTATAAGAAATACTGGTATAAGAAATATGGTATAAGAAACTGGTATAAGTACTGGTATAAGAAATCTGGTATAAGTACTGGTATAAGAAATATGGTAAGAAATATAGTAACTGGTATAAGGTACTGGTATAAGAAATATGGTATAAGTGGAGAAGGTGCTGGTATAAGTAAGTGGTATAAGGTACTGGTATAAGAACCGTGGTATAAGTGCTGGTATAAGTACCGTGGTATAAGTGCTGGTATATTAAATATGGAGAAGGTAAGTACTGGTATAAGTACTGGTATAAGTACTGGTATAAGAAATATGGTATAAGTAGTGGTATAAGTACTGGTATAAGTACTGGTATAAGAAATATGGTATAAGTACTGGTATAAGTACTGGTATAAGAAATATGGTATAAGGTACTGGTATAAGTACTGGTATAAGAAATATGGTATAAGTACTGGTATAAGTACTGGTATAAGAAATATGGTATAAGTACTGGTATAAGTACTGGTATAAGAAATATGGTATAAGTACTGGAATAAGTACTGGAATAAGAAATATGGTGGAAACTCCCACTAGGCCTCCAACCAATACAACGCTTTTAGATGTGGGAAGCAGTGAACACTTGAGGAGAAATGTGATATTATGGGACACCCCCCCGACCGTGGAGAAGGTGCTACATATTAACCCCCCCGACCGTGGAGAAGGTGCTACATATTAACCCCCAGACCCATATTAACCGTGGAGAAGGTGCTACATATTAACCCCCCCCCGACCGTGGAGAAGGTGCTACATATTAACCCCCCGACCGTGGAGAAGGTGCTACATATTAACCCCCGACCGTGGAGAAGGTGTAAACCCCCCCCGTGGAGAAGGTGCTACATATTAACCGTGGAGAAGGTGCTACATATAACCCCCCGACCGTGGAGAAGGTGCTACATATTAACCCCCCCCCGACCGTGGAGAAGGTGCTACATATTAACCCCCCTACATATTAACCGTGGAGAAGGTGCTACATATTAACCCCCCCACCGTGGAGAAGGTGCTACATATTAACCGTGGAGAAGGTGTGCATACAGTGGAGAATATTAACCCCCCGACCCCCATATTAAACCCCCCCGTGGAGAAGGTGCTACATATTAACCCCCAGTGGAGAAGGTGCTACCGTGGAGAAGGTGCTACATATTAACCCCCACAGTGGAGAACCGTGGAGAAGGTGCTACATATAACCCCCCACAGTAACATATAAACCCCCGACCGTGGAGAAGGTGCTACATATTAAGGTGCTACCCCCCCGACAGTGGAGAAGGTGCTACATATAACCCCCCCCGACCGTGGAGAAGGTGCTACATATAACCCCCCACAGTGGAGAAGGTGCTACATATAACCCCCCACAGTGGAGAAGGTGCTACATATAAGGTGCCCCCCCCACAGTGGAGAAGGTGCTACATATTACCCCCCACAGTGGAGAAGGTGCTACCCCCCACATATAAACCCCCCCCACAGTGGAGAAGGTGCTACATATAACCCCCCCCACAGTGGAGAAGGTGCTACATATAAACCCCCCACAGTGGAGAAGGTGCTACATATAAACAGTGGAGAAGGTGCTACCCCCCGACAGTGGAGAAGGTGCTACATATAACCCCCCACACAGTGGAGAAGGTGCTACATATAAAACCCCCCCCCCCACAGTGGAGAAGGTGCTACATATAAACCCCCCACAGTGGAGAAGGTGCTACATATAAAGGTGCTACCCCCCCACAGTGGAGAAGGTGCTACATATAAACCCCCCCCACAGTGGAGAAGGTGCTACATATAAACCCCCACAGTGGAGAAGGTGCTACATATAAACCCCCCCCACAGTGGAGAAGGTGCTACCCCCCATATGGAGAAGGTGCCCCCCACAGTGGAGAAGGTGCTACATATAAACCCCCCACAGTGGAGAAGGTGCTACATATAACCCCCCACAGTGGAGAAGGTGCTACATATAAACCCCCCACAGTGGAGAAGGTGCTACATATAAACCCCCCACAGTGGAGAAGGTGCCACAGTGGAGAATATATAAACCCCCCACAGTGGAGAAGGTGCTACATATAAACCCCCCACAGTGGAGAAGGTGCTACATATAAACCCCCCACAGTGGAGAAGGTGCTACATATAAACCCCCCACAGTGGAGAAGGTGCTACATATAAACCCCCCACAGTGGAGAAGGTGCTACATATAAACCCCCCACAGTGGAGAAGGTGCTACATATAAGGTGCTACATATAAACCCCCACAGTGGAGAAGGTGCTACCCCCACAGTGGAGAAGGTGCTACATATAAACCCCCCACAGTGGAGAAGGTGCTACATATAAAACCCCCACAGTGGAGAAGGTGCTACATATAAACCCCCCACAGTGGAGAAGGTGCTACATATAAACCCCCCACAGTGGAGAAGGTGCTACATATAAACCCCCCCCACAGTGGAGAAGGTGCTACATATAAACCCCCCAGTGGAGAAGGTGCCATATAAACCCCCCACAGTGGAGAAGGTGCTACATATAAACCCCCCACAGTGGAGAAGGTGCCCCCACAGTGGAGAAGGTGCTACATATAAACCCCCATATGGAAAGGTGCTACATATAAACCCCCCACAGTGGAGAAGGTGCTAAACACAGTGGAGAATATAAAACCCCCACAGTGGAGAAGGTGCCCCCCACAGTGGAGAAGGTGCTACATATAAACCCCCCACAGTGGAGAAGGTGCTACATAGTGGAGAACCCCCCACAGTGGAGAAGGTGCTACATATAAACCCCCCACAGTGGAGAAGGTGCTACATATAAACCCCCCACAGTGGAGAAGGTGCTACCCCCATAGTGGAGAAGGTGCTACATATAAACCCCCCATAGTGGAGAAGGTGCTACATATAAACCCCCCAGTGGAGAAGGTGCCCCACAGTGGAGAAGGTGCTACATATAAACCCCCCACAGTGGAGAAGGTGCTACACATATAAACCCCCCACAGTGGAGAAGGTGCTACATATAACCCCCCCACCCATATAAACCCCCCACAGTGGAGAAGGTGCTACATATAAACCCCCCCAGTGGAGAAGGTGCTACCCCCCACAGTGGAGAAGGTGCTACATATAAACCCCCCACAGTGGAGAAGGTGCTACATATAAACCCCCCCCACAGTGGAGAAGGTGCTACATATAAACCCTTACTCCTACTGGGACAGCGCTCATCCAGGATGATTCCTCACAGCCCCGGGAACGGAAGACATACCGCTAGGTTCCAGGAAGAGGTGGCTGGGCTGGGTTCAGCAGAGCACAACATATTCCACTATTGAGACACAGTGGGATTACCTACAGCCATTATATTAAAATGTACCATCTTTATCAGGCATGACTCATGCCAGACCACGTTAACTTCTTGGAAACTGTGATGACTTTTACCGAGTGGACTCATCATGGATGAAATCAAAGAAAAAAGAAATAAAAAGAAGTCCTGTGTTAAATCTCCTCATGATGTTTAGTTCATGATTCATGACATCGTTTATGGATGAAGTGAAGGTTCTGGGTTCTGTCACCATGACCTCATTACCTTCTTAGTCTAATAACTAGTCAGTGGAGCCAACGTCAATATTACAGACAGATACGTGCTATGAGAAAGCACAACATGTCTCTGTGGCAGTTACCCAGGGTTAAGGGCAGGCTGGGGCCCCATTCATTAGGTGGTGGGGTAGAGGGGTTATTGAGACTCTGCTGCAGTGGGAGTTGGAAGCCAGGCCACCACTCTACTCAGCGTGGCTGAGACAGGAGCCCCGTTGACAGGCAGACCAGGAACACTTCTCCTGTCACCATCACAGTGAGAACTCAGGCAGCCTCAAATAGGCCGCGTAGGAAGATAACGCTCTGGCACGGCGGTCGGCCCAAGAAAAGAGGACAGGGGGCGAGATAAGAAAGGAGAGAGAAAGGAGGGAAGAGTGAGGTGGGGCGACAGGGCGGAGACTGAGGGACTGAAGGCCAGCCAGTAGACTAGAGCATGTTGACTCCTGACTGACAGAGAGACAAGACTACAGTGAGAGAGTAACTGAGTCAGTGAGGACAGCAGGTCTGAGTAGCTGGATCTTAAGGTTGGAGCTGCTACTGTGTCCATCTGCCTGCCTGCTGCCATCCTGTCTGCCCTCTGAGCTGTGCCCTGCACTGCCCTGCCTGCCTGCTGCCATCCTGTCTGCCCCCTGAGCTGGGTACCCTGTACTGCCCTGCCTGCCTGGGGCTGTGGAGAGCCAAGCTAAAGGTCACCGCCTGGAAAAAGGACCAGACAGACACTCCAAGCCCTGGGAAATTTAAGAACCAGCGAGGGCAGCGAGGAGAGAGATCTCTGGAGGAGCTGAGGAGAGACCACTTAGCTTAGTAGCTACAGGGGACTACTCTGGTTAGACTCATATACTATTCTCTCTGGAAAGGACTGAGACATTACCCAGCCTCACACCAGACAGTCTCTCTGAGAAGACAGTACTGTTAGAGGACAGACGGGGACAGGAGGAGGAGAGACAGGTCAGGTACCTCAGTATTGAAAACCAGAGAAAGGGTTCTATTGGTTCATTATTTCCTCATAGAACAAAAGGGGCGTGTTAAAGGAAGAGGACAGACAGGAGACTGGTACCTCAGCAGTACCAGAGGACAGACAGACAGGAGACTGGTACCTCAGCAGTACCAGAGGACAGACAGGAGACTAGTACCTCAGCAGTACCAGAGGACAGACAGGAGACTAGTATCTCAGCAGTACCAGAGGACAGACAGACTAGACTCAGCAGTACCCTCAGCAGTACCAGACAGACAGACAGACAGACAGGAGACTGGTACCTCAGCAGTACCAGAGGACAGACAGACAGACAGGAGACTGGTACAGAGGACAGCAGTACCAGACAGACAGACAGACAGGAGACTGGTACCTCAGCAGTACCAGAGGACAGACAGGAGAGGAGTACTCAGCAGTACCAGAGGACAGACAGGAGACTAGTACCTCAGCAGTACCAGAGGACAGACAGACAGAGACTGGTACCTCAGCAGTACCAGAGGACAGACAGACAGGAGACTGGTACCTCAGCAGTACCAGAGGACAGACAGACAGGAGACTGGTACCTCAGCAGTACCAGAGGACAGACAGACAGGAGACTGGTATCTCAGCAGTACCAGAGGACAGACAGACAGGAGACTGGTACCTCAGCAGTACCAGAGGACAGACAGACAGGAGACTGGTACCTCAGCAGTACCAGAGGACAGACAGACAGGAGACTGGTACCTCAGCAGTACCAGAGGACAGACAGACAGGAGACTGGTACCTCAGCAGTACCAGAGGACAGACAGACAGGAGACTAGTATCTCAGCAGTACCAGAGGACAGACAGACAGGAGACTAGTATCTCAGCAGTACCAGAGGACAGACAGACAGGAGACTAGTAGCTCAGCAGTACCAGAGGACAGACAGGAGACTAGTACCTCAGCAGTACCAGAGGACAGACAGGAGACTAGTACCTCAGCAGTACCAGAGGACAGACAGGAGACTAGTACCTCAGCAGTACCAGAGGACAGACAGGAGACTAGTACCTCAGCAGTACCAGAGGACAGACAGGAGACTAGTACCTCAGCAGTACCAGAGGACAGACAGACAGGAGACTGGTATCTCAGCAGTACCAGAGGAAACGTGGTCTAAACGTTGTCCCCTAGTAGCAGCTCCACCACACCACTACTAGACTATCGTCTCAGAGGGACTATGTTGGGCAGGTTGTTCCAGCGTAAACCCAAACATGAGCGTCTTCAAGAGGAGCCGGAGGTTGGGCCAGCCAAGGGGATGCTCATCACAGAGACAGAGATGGAGTACACCTACGTACGACCAGGAGGTAAGGACAACCTCAGAGACTTGTCATATGTCTGTGTCCCAAATGGCACACTATTCCTTATAGATTGGCCTGGTCCTGGTCAAACGTAGTGCACTATAAAAGGGAATAGGGTGCTATTTAGAATGCATCAGCTCTGGTCAAACGTAGTGCACTATAAAGGAAATAGGGTGCTATTTAGAATGCAGGGGCTCTGCTCAAACGTAGTGCACTATAAAGGGAATAGGGTGCTATTTAGAACGCATCAGCTCTGGTCAAACGTAGTGCACTATAAAGGGAATCACTAGCCACGTCAAACTACTATCCCCCATAGTAGAAAAGTTGACCTATTCTATTGTCAGCTTGTCGAGAAAGAAATATGGCCTATTCCAAACAGACTCTGGGACAGCTGTGGGACGATAGATCCCAGATTCATACCACCAGTAGGCCTCGGATACATTCAACCGGTTATTATCAACCATTATTTCTTCCCATTACCAGCGCAGCAACGTGCACAAGGCAGCAGGCTACACACAGATGTTCCTTCCATAATGCAAATAGTGGAGAAAACACTATTGTCAAAAGGGCAATGCACATGAGAGTGGCTCCATGTGACAGAGATGAAAATATGTGTTAGAACAAGGAGAGATTTAATATGCAACAACTAGCACGAGATGCTAATATAACCAGGACTGTGCTTTTGGCTACTGGACAATGAAAGTTGATGTATAAGAATGGTCTCCACAGATGTTGACTAGGCTACTCTGAACCAAGGTAAGACATGCCTCATAATGTGTTATCAAACACTCAGGTTTCAAAACAATGAAGTATATGTTAAGACAATGCATACTGCGCTGAGGAAGATTGACTGTGCATTTTCTGTTTGAGATACTGTATGAGATACTGTATATGTTAAGACAATGCATACTGCGCTGAGGAAGATTGACTGTGCATTTTCTGTTTGAGATACTGTATGAGATACTGTATATGTTAAGACAATGCATACTGCGCTGAGGAAGACTTCTGTTGACTGTGCATTTTCTGCTCTTGCGATGTCTGACAGAGTTGTATCTGTATGGTGTGATAAATAAGATAGATAATGAATACTGTACACACGCCCCAATTTAATTCCACAAAATTATGCAAATTAACCTATAGACCAATAATCACAACCAGTCAAATGTTCTTCTGTCAATGAACAGACTTAAAGCGTTATTTTGCAATGGGATGTTTTCATTTTGGGATGTTTTCTTCTCCTCCCAGACAATTGGCCGGCACCAATTTAGTTTATTTAAAAATATATATATACACACTATTTTTTTGTTGTCCATAAACCGGTTATTACCGGCTAACAGAAACCCTTGCTGTCAATGTCACAATGATGTCACAGTTGAGACAACATTCTAAATTGGCCTGGCTGGCTCTTCCACCAGCTAATGATCCCATAACCAAATACTTGTTTAGTGATAAGATTCTGTGACCTCTCGTGAAAGGTCATGTTGAGGGACGTGTGTTGTTCTAAACATCACGTATAAATAACTCAGCTATGTTTTTCACCCCCCCCGTATAGTTGTGTGTGTGTGTAAATGTCTAATAATTAGACCAAGGAGTCCAGCAATATCTTAAAACAAAGCATTCCACCTGCCTGTCACTGAGAATGCTGTGTGCATCAGTGTGTGTGTGTGTGTGTGTGTGTGTGTGTGTGTAGTGTGTCCCACTTATAATGACAGGTTGGTTTGTATCTAACGTAGTAGGCTGGTTGGCTGGCTATCTGCTGTTGGCAGGACACTTGCGGTAGAAAACCGGCACAGAGGCACTCAAACCCGGGACTACTGCCACAAAAATACCTCTGAACCATATATGGACCTGTGGGGCCACAGCCACTAGACTAGAGACGGCTCCAGGCTCCTCTCCTCAGGGTATGTGTGTGTGTGTCTGCAGCACTGAGTCTCTTTCTCAGCCTGCAACAGACCTGGGTTCAAATACTATTCGAGGTAATTTCAACCACTTTATCTGGGCTTCATTGAGCTTGTCTGGCTTAACAGACTAATTGAATAGTCCCCAAGCTATAAATCCCACCCATCAGGCACTCCAGCCAGGCTAGGGGATACGCTATAAGTTTGTGTTGAAAGATTTCAAATAGTGCTTGAACCCAGGTCTGATATGCACTCCGCAAATAGTTCTCTCATTTAAATGAAGTGCTCCATGATGGGCCAGGATTCCTGGACTACACCACATGGTAGAAAGTTAGCTGCATCTTCAATCTGTTTAAACTATGCTGAACACTCCAGTAGTATTGACCATGAATCACGTCCAATCTCTTTTTAGAAATGTAAGTTCTGGTCTAATCAAATGTAAATCTCCTGAGATGTGAAGCCTAGCAGGACTGAAATAAATATGTTCTGGAATGCAAACATCAACAGGCCTACACCTCCGGCACATAGTTCCCGTGGTGATGTAAACACACCACCTCAGGCACATAGTTCCCGTGGTGATGTAAACACACCTCCTCCGGCACATAGTTCCCGTGGTGATGTAAACACACCTCCTCCGGCAACATAGTTCCTTCCCGTGGTGATGTAAACACACCTCCTCCGGCAACATAGTTCCCGTGGTGATGTAAACACACCTCCTCCGGCAACATAGTTCCCGTGGTGATGTAAACACACCTCCTCCGGCAACATAGTTCCCGTGGTGATGACAGCCCTGGTACTATGTAGGTAGGGTTAACAGTCCTGGTACTATGTAGGTAGGGTTAACAGTCCTGGTACTATGTAGGTAGGGTTAACAGTCCTGGTACTATGTAGGTAGGGTTAACAGTCCTGGTACTATGTAGCTAGGGTTAACAGTCCTGGTACTATGTAGGTAGGGTTAACAGTCCTGGTACTATGTAGGTAGGGTTAACAGTCCAGGTACTATGTAGGTAGGGTTAACAGTCCAGGTACTATGTAGGTAGGGTTAACAGTCCAGGTACTATGTAGGTAGGGTTAACAGTCCTGGTACTATGTAGGGAGGGTTAACTTCTTGGATATAGGGGGCGCTCTTTTAATTCATGTATAAAAAAAAACGTGCCCGTTTTAAGCGCAATATTTTGTCACGAAAAGATGCTCGACTATGCATATAATTGGCAGCTTTGGAAAGAAACCACTAACGTTTCCAAAACTGCAAAGATATTATTTGTGAGTGCCACAGAACTCATGCTACAGGCGAAACCAAGATGCAACTTCAACCAGGAAATGGGCAGAATTTTTGAGGCTCTGTTTTCCATTGTCTCCTTATATGGCTGTGAATGCGCCGGGAATGAGCCTGCCCTTTCTATCGTTTCTCCAAGGTGTCTGCAGCATTGTGACGTATTTGTAGGCATATCATTGGAAGATTGGCCATAAGAGACTACATTTACCAGGGGTCCGCCCGGTGTCCTTTGTCTAAATTGGTGCGTAATCTACAAGCTGCATGCAGTCATCCAGTGATTGAGAGGAGAGAGGAGGCTTTCAACGAACGATATATCATGAAGAGATATGTGAAAAACACCTTGAGGATTGATTCTAAACAACGTTTACCATGTTTCAGTCGATATTATGGAGTTAATTTGGAAAAAAGTTTGGCGTTTTGATGACTGATTTTTCGTTTTTTTTTTTGGTAGCCAAACGTGACGCACCAAACGGAGCGATTTCTCCTAAACAAATAATCTTTCAGGAAAAACTGAGCATTTGCTATCTAACTGAGAGTCTCCTCATTGAAAACATCTGAAGTTCTTCAAAGGTAAATGATTTTATTTGAATGATTTTCTGGTTTTTGTGAAAATGTTGCCTGCTGATGCTAACGCTAAATGCTACGCTAGCTGCGCTAGCTGTTACACAAATGCTTGTTTTGCTATGGTTGAGAAGCATATTTTGAAAATCTGAGATGACAGTGTTGTTAACAAAAGGCTAAGCTTGAGAGCTAGCATATTAATTTCATTTCATTTGCGATTTTCATGAATAGTTAACATTGCGTTATGGTAATGAGCTTGAGGCTGTATTCACGATCCCGGATCCGGGATGGCTCGACGCAAGAAGTTAACAGTCCTGGTACTATGTAGGTAGGGTTAACTGTCCTGGTACTAAGTAGGTAGGGTTAACAGTCCTGGTACTATGTAGGTAGGGTTAACAGTCATGGTACTATGTAGGTAGGGTTAACAGTCCTGGTACTATGTAGGTAGGGTTAACAGTCCTGGTACTATGTAGGTAGGGTTAACAGCCCTGGTACTATGTAGGTAGGGTTAACAGCCCTGGTACTATGTAGGTAGGGTTAACAGCCCTGGTACTATGTAGGTAGGGTTAACAGCCCTGGTACTATGTAACAGCCCAGGTTCTAAGTAGGGTTAACAGTCCAGGTACTAGGGTTAACAGTCCTGGTACTATGTAGGTAGGGTTAACAGTCCTGGTACTATGTAGGGAGGGTTAACAGTCCAGGTACTATGTAGGTAGGGTTAATAGTGCAGGGGACTTACAGCAAGGCCAGTACTGGGTAGGTAGGGTTAACAGTCCTGGTACTATGTAGGGAGGGTTAACAGTCCTGGTACTATGTGGGTAGGGTTAATAGTGCAGGGGACTTACAGCGAGCCCTGGTACTATGTAGGGAGGGTTAACAGCCCAGGTTCTGAGTAGGGAGGGTTAACAGTCCTGGTACTATGTAGGTAGGGTTAACAGACCAGGTACTATGTAGGGAGGGTTAACAGCCCAGGTTCCAGTCCTGGTACTAGGTAGGGTTAACAGTCCAGGTACTATGTAGGTAGGGTTAACAGTCCTGGTACTATGTAGGTAGGGTTAACAGTCCTGGTACTATGTAGGGAGGGTTAACAGTCCAGGTACTATGTAGGGAGGGTTAACAGTCCAGGTACTATGTAGGTAGGGTTAATACTGCAGGGGACTTACAGCAAGGCCAGTACTGGGTAGGTAGGGTTAACAGTCCTGGTACTATGTAGGGAGGGTTAACAGTCCTGGTACTATGTGGGTAGGGTTAATAGGCAGGGGTTACACAGCCCTGGTACTATGTAGGGAGGGTTAACAGCCCAGGTTCTGTAGGGAGGGTTAACAGTCCTGGTACTATGTAGGTAGGGTTAACAGACCAGGTACTATGTAGGGAGGGTTAACAGCCCAGGTTCTGAGTAGGGAGGGTTAACAGTCCTGGTACTATGTAGGTAGGGTTAACAGTCCTGGTACTATGTAGGGAGGGTTAACAGTCCTGGTACTATGTAGGTAGGGTTAACAGTCCTGGTACTATGTAGGTAGGGTTAACAGTCCTGGTACTATGTAGGTAGGGTTAACAGTCCTGGTACTATGTAGGGAGGGTTAACAGTCCTGGTACTATGTAGGTAGGGTTAACAGTCCTGGTACTATGTAGGTAGGGTTAACAGTCCTGGTACTATGTAGGAGGGTTAACAGTCCTGGTACTATGTAGGGAGGGTTAACAGCCCTGGTACTATGTAGGTAGGGTTAACAGTCCTGGTACTATGTAGGGAGGGTTAACAGTCCTGGTACTATGTAGGTAGGGTTAATAGTGCAGGGGACTTACAGGGAGCCCTGGTACTATGTAGGGAGGGTTAACAGTCCTGGTACTATGTAGGTAGGGTTAACAGTCCTGGTACTATGTAGGTAGGGTTAACAGTCCTGGTACTATGTAGGTAGGGTTAACAGACCTGGTACTATGTAGGTAGGGTTAACAGTCCTGGTACTATGTAGGTAGGGTTAACAGTCCAGGTACTATGTAGGTAGGGTTAACAGCCCTGGTACTAAGTAGGTAGGGTTAACAGTCCTGGTACTAAGTAGGTAGGGTTAACAGCCCAGGTACTAAGTAGGTAGGGTTAACAGCCCTGGTACTAAGTAGGTAGGGTTAACAGTCCTGGTACTAAGTAGGTAGGGTTAACAGTCCTGGTACTAAGTAGGTAGGGTTAACAGTCCTGGTACTATGTAGGTAGGGTTAACAGTCCTGGTACTAAGTAGGTAGGGTTAACAGCCCTGGTACTATGTAGGTAGGGTTAACAGCCCTGGTACTAAGTAGGGAGGGTTAACAGTCCTGGTACTAAGTAGGTAGGGTTAACAGTCCTGGTACTAAGTAGGTAGGGTTAACAGTCCTGGTACTATGTAGGTAGGGTTAACAGTCCTGGTACTAAGTAGGTAGGGTTAACAGTCCTGGTACTAAGTAGGTAGGCTGAATAGTGCAGGGGACTTACAGCGAGCATTCCTGTAGAGCAGGAACGGATCCTGCAGCTGGAAGTCCAGGTCTTTAGTGATGGGTTCAGTCAGGTTCTCCATACTCAGCCTGTTCATTATGGTGAAGCCGTGTCTGGGAGATGCTAGCCTGAGGACAAACAGGAAGGCATGAATAGAAAGAGTTAACCTCTACAGGATCGGTGTCCATAAACCGGGACAGTTGTTGCTCAATAGGCGATAATGTGACTAGACTTTCCGGGACATAGACATGCCTTATATGGGCAGAAAACCTCAGTTCTTGTTAATCTAACTGCAGTGTCCAATTTACAGTAGCTATTACAGAAAATAAATACCTGCTATTGTTGGAGCATAGTGCACAACAACAAAACACGTATCACAGGAACTGGTTTGATACATTCACCTCTGAAGGTAAACGGTGTACTGATCTGCTCTGATTTGTCATTCTGAGGGCCCCAGAGATAAAATGTAGTGTAGTTTAAATACATTTGTATATTAAAGTGTAGGAACTGGCTGTACAGTTTGACAGCTGTCTCTGGCTCCACACCTAGCCATCTAGATGGCTTTCTAATTTAGTTGATCTTTATTTAATTAGACAAGTCAGTTAAGAACAAATTCTTATTTTCAATGACGGGCCTAGGAACAGTGGTTTAAATGCCTTGTTCAGGGGCAGAACGACAGATTTTTACCTTGTCAGCTGGGGGATTTGATCGTGCAAACTTTGGGTTACTACTCCAACGCTCTAACCACTAGGCTACCTGCCGCCCCATTAGCTTTCTGTAGGGAAGCTAATGATCCATCATGTATGACATTCCTGGGTGTGTAAACTTGTATTTTTTATTAGCATAGCATTGTTGTATGTTCTTTATAGTTATGTACTTGAAAATGTATAAATTGACCAATTTGGCACATTTGGGCAAACTCCTGGCTGACTTGATGCAAAATGTTGTGTAGTGAGGTAATTCTTCACTGGATCAGTCTAAATTACACCTAGGCTCCTATGTTAATGTCTGGCCTTTCTCTCGCATTTCAAAGATGGAACAAAACAATTATAGAAAAACAAATGTTTTTTTTGTTTATCTTCTACCAGATCTAATGTGTTATATTCTCCTACATTCATTTCACATTTCCACAACCTTCAAAGTGTTTCCTTTCAAATGGTATCAAGAATATGCATATCCTTGCATCAGGTCCTGAGCTACAGGCAGTTAGATTTGGGCATGTCATTTTTGGTGAAAGTTTTAAAAAAGGGGTCCGATCCTTAATTAAGGGACTTGACATTACACAGGCCTTATACCAGAGTTAATATTAAAGTACACAGGAGGGAGGTATTTTACATTACATACAAGTTGAATAACCAGTGTAAGGTGCTAACAGACTGGAAACGAACTGGTGACTACATGCACGCATCAGAGTTTGTGTATTTTCTCAGGAGAACAAGAACGACAGTGGTAATGTATGTACAAGTAGGCCTACAAGGAAACAGAAAGGTTCTACATGTTCAAGTAGGCCTAGAAGGAAACAGAAAGGTGTTACCTATTCAAGTAGGCCTAACAGAAAACAGAAAGGTTCTACATGTTCAAGTAGGCCTAGAAGGAAACAGAATGGTGCTACATGTTTACGACCGATTTCCTGGGTGTGTGGAAGTAATCATGGCTCTTCAAGGCTACAGACCATAATAGTCTACTCAGTGATAACCAATCTGTTCAAAGGGAGGGCTGACGTAGCTAACCCACTAAGCCCATTATATTTAACCTGATGGAGGCAGGCTTCTCAGCTCACAGCTGAAGTACACACAGACACCGGTCCCAAAATGTCACCCTATTCCCTTTAAAGTGCACTACACATTTGACTATGGACCCTGGTCCACCGTGACGAACCATAAAGGGTATAGGGTGCCACTTTGGGATGCACCCCCACCAAGATTCAAAGCTCAGGGGGAAGTACATAGAGACAGTAATTAGCTGGCATCGTAAAAGACCCATCATACCTTGTATAGACAAATAGGGTCCCCTCCACGTCAGTCTTCTCCTGCAAAACAACATACAGTAACTGATTCAGGTTGAGTTCATGAAAAGGGATTTGCTTGAACAGAGTCTTCATCGATCTCTCCTTAACATCCACAGCAAACTGTTACGTAGGCTGTGGGATATGAGGGTTTATGAAGCAAACTGTTACGTAGGCTGTGGGATATGAGGGTTATGAAGCAAACTGTTACGTAGGCTGTGGGATATGAGGGTTTATGAAGCAAACTGTTACGTAGGCTGTGGGATATGAGGGTTATGAAGCAAACTGTTACGTAGGCTGTGGGATATGAGGGTTATGAAGCAAACTGTTACGTAGGCTGTGGGATATGAGGGTTTATGAAGCAAACTGTTACGTAGGCTGTGAGATATGAGGGTTATGAAGCAAACTGTTACGTAGGCATGAGGGTTTATGAAGCAAACTGTTACGTAGGCTGTGGGATATGAGGGTTTATGCAGCAAACTGTTACGTAGGCTGTGGGATATGAGGGTTTATGAAGCAAACTGTTACGTAGGCTGTGGGATATGAGGGTTTATGAAGCAAACTGTTACGTAGGCTGTGAGATATGAGGGTTATGAAGCAAACTGTTACGTAGGCTGTGGGATATGAGGGTTATGAAGCAAACTGTTACGTAGGCTGTGGGATATGAGGGTTATGAAGCAAACTTCTACTGGTGCCATGGTTTTACGTCACTGACTATTTGGACCAATCATTATTTTGGGGTGCTCCTACACCTGCATATTTGATTTATTTGTGAAAGGGGAGGGGTTCACCACCGTCACCCCCCCACCCTCAGAACCAAGTGGGCAATTCCACGATAACAGAATGATTCCGAGAGACAGATTTTTCACTTTAAAATGTACACCAAACAAACAAACAAAAACTAATGACTGCAAAGTTAAACCACACAACTCTACACACACACAAAGAAAACCCATGTACTTAAAGGAAAAGATGCTAAGTTGGGGAACAGAATGACTGCACAAATAGCACAAACCGTCATTCTGTTAATGTCACCAAACTTTGTACCTTGCATCAAGTAAATGTGTTGTCAAATATTCTTAAAAGTCATCCTCATCCATAGAGTTGTATGGTTTAACTTTGCAATCATTCGTTTTTGTGTGGCCGATGTGAAATGGCAAGCTAGTTAGCGGTGGTGCGCGCTAATAGTGTTTCCGTCGGTGACGTCACTCGCTCTGAGACCTAGAAGTAGTTGTTCCCCTTGCTCTGCTTTTGTGGAGCGATGGGTAACGACGATTCGTGAGTGACTGGTTGATGTGTGCAGAGGGTCCCTGGTTCGGGGAGAGGAGAGGGAGGGAAGCTATACTGTTACATTTGTTTGGTGCACAATTTTTAAGTGATAAAAATCAGCCTCAACATCATTGTGTTACCTTGGAATTGACCAAATCCAGAAGCAAACACACCAGATTTGGTTCCAGGTGGCTGATATTCACTGACCTAGTTAGCTACCATGTCAACATTCAGTCTGAAAACTGTCAGCTGTTTACAAACTAGTAGCAATGTGATAAATACTCTTGTCCACCACATCTAACAATAATAACTAGCTGGAGGGCAATGTGTACTATGTGCCCCGGTATGTGTGCGTTCGAATTGTTGACCATGAGTATGACGCATTTCCATAGGAACCTCTGACTACATTTCGGATCAAGCCTAAATTGGCTTTAACATGCACAATAACGTGCCAAATCTGTGATTTAGCTCTTTTTGTAGGGTAAACATTAGAATTAAGTTGCCTCAAGGTGGTAATATCTCTCTAGGAGCTGATCCATTGTCAGTATTGTGAAATAATTATAAATGTTAAGGAAATGATTGAATGGAGAATGCTGAGCTCCCTTTCCATCCGATCAGTATAGACACATTGCTCAAACATGCACTTAAAGACTATTTATGTTTGATCCGGTTAATGTGGACTGAGGCTTCGAATGGAGGGTGAGATGCAATTGTGGAGCCTCCAGACAAATCAAGCTCCATTACGTTGCAATAATGTGGAGGGCTGCATACATCTCAACATTGACATGATTGGTTGATGTAGGTGGGGGCGGGAGTTCCTGTATAAAACACAAACTCACTTGACAACAGCTCTGCAAAGCGCAAAATGCATGTTTGCGTTGACTTCTGCAGAGGCCGCACAACAGTAAATGCTGTATGGCCACTGCAGACGTCGGATTGACAATGCTGAGCCTTTTAGCGACCTCCTCTCTACATGGTGTTTTAGGAAAGATGCATATTGAAAACACTTCATCCTCAACTCCATCGCTATCGGCCGTAACGGGGGAGTAAAATTAAGATAGTTGCTGTGCGAAACGCGATAATTTGTGAGTCACAAACCGATTCTGACAAAAACGCTTGCTGAGCTGTCTCATGTGAGTTTGAATCGGAGCTTCGTGGGGCGATATGCCGCCTTCAAAACAACTGGGAACTCGGAAAATAAAATAAGAAACTTTCGGACTGGGAAAAAAATCGATTTGAACGGTCATCCAACTCCGGTCTAGAAATCACTGCCGTCATGATTTGACCTTGTATTTAGTTATAATATTAGTTCCCAGTTTGAAACGCGACATATTCATCAGCGACATCAGATAGTGGGTCTTGCATTATTGCCAAGTTAACGTGTTAGTCGGAACTAGATCACGTCCGACTCGGTAATAGGTTGGTTATACACGTGTCGCGTCCAACCAGTTAACAAGTCGGACATTTGAGTTTCCTTGTTCCGACTGGGACGTGAAAGCGATATAAAGGTGATGTTAGCTAGCTAGCTTTCTAGCTTCTTGGAATAATAGCTATGGGTAGCCACATCTCCCCAAAAAACCACGTGAATTCAACCTGGCAAACTAGTTTATAATGTGGCATCCATATCAGTCCGCTAAGATGTTACTTAACATGCAACTGTGTTGAAAGGAGAAGGGAGCGCGAACAGAGCAGCGGTAGCATCCCTTATAACTCACCCATTCATTTGATCGGTTGTTGAAAGTATACAACGCCACTTGACTCGCCACATCTACAATGTTGTTGATGTAAGGATCTTGTCTTTGCAGGGCTGCGAGACTAATGTCCAAACCTTTAGCAGTGAGACAGGTGTTTCCACCCGATGAGCTTGCCGTCATTGTTCTCCTTGAGCTAGTTAGCTTAGTGATGCTAACTGGCGGGTGAAGGAATCTGTGACGGTTCCAAAGTAAAAACGAAAACTAATTGAAAACTATCCCCGTTAAAATACACTGTTATGAAATAAAATATTTAAAATGAATCATTAAAGAGAACATATAAGAGAATTGTAACTGTTCGGGACACCATCAACAGCTCACTTGACAGCAGCCATGTTTCGTCGAACAAGATTGTAAACAATTAGACACGATGAGTTGAGCGTAGATGGCGTAGATAGGAACGTTAATCAATCTCGAGAAATAGATTGACCGCTTCATCAGGCCGAAGCAGATGATGATGATGAAGGATGTTTATTGGCCAGGCACGTTACACCAACATTATGACTTTGACATCTTGTTAGAATCCATCGTTGAATCCATTGAATTCCATGTTGTCCTGAAATGTTATTGAAGGTTTACTTCAACGTCACTTTTATATCGGTCTGATAATTCAGATTCGTTATTTTGTTAATTAGTCGAGTTAATACGTTGTTTAGCAGATACTTACAATTTGGCGCATATCATAGATTTGAAAATGTCTGCTGCCCAAATTGATGGAAAAAACCTATGCAGTCTGCAATGGTGGCTCTAGAGGGCGCTACTTCCTTTGAAAAACTTCTATCTTTTTATTTTTTATTTACCCCAATGCTGCCGCCTTTTTCTTGGGTACTGAGCTAGGCTATATTTAGTGTGTAATATCAATGACAAGTGATTCAACACTTAGTTCTATATGTTTCTATGGATAGATTGTGATTCTGGCAGTGCCAGGGTTATTGATAGCCTATAGTGACCAAAGGTTTCACCTGCTATAGGTGTGCGCAGTGAACAGCCATAGCACCATAAACAGTAGCCTACCAGGCAGCCCTCGACATATCTTCATTACGCTGAATTTGTTTTTTACCTAGTAGGCTACACATCTAGTATTTGTCCAAAATTCATAAGCACAATGACTGTTTTTGGACACCTTTTGTGCTAGAAAGCTATATGTTCTAATCAAACTCATCCCCCAAACAGAATTTAGGTGACCTGCAAACTTATTTCCTTCATCTCATCTAACAATTACAGACACAGTCAGAGATCCATTAGGAGTGAGTATGGCCCGGTGTCTGTGACTGATGTTTGGTGGGAGAAGAGAGGAGGGATGGGATGGGGAGTTGGTTCTCAGAACCAGTAGGGCCCTGTGTCACAGAAGGGACAATAACTAATATGGCAAACACAGCCCAGCAGCATCCAGTCTGCCTCCCAAGTGACAAACGACTTAGGGAATAGAGTTCTATTTTGGACAAAGCCAGAGTACTCTATCCCCATCCTTATTTCCCACGACCTGCACTAAAATGCCAGTCCCTTTATCTGGCTCGTTTTAAACACAACGCCAAGTTGACCTAGGACATTTATAGACTGAGGTCGATTATGTAATAGTTTCTCTAAACGGAACAATCTTTTGAGGACTCAAGGATTTTTCATTGCAGTGTTCTGCTGTGGTCATTATCAGGGTAGGGCCCTGAAAGTCGTTCTCGACGTGAATGAGATGGGGTTGCATATACTGTAGGCTATAGCCTGTCTTATTTTCTATTTGAATATCGACATAACCTATTTGTTTCTGGCCTATAGGGATTCACTTGTAATGGTGGTTGTATCTGTGTAACACGTTCGTGCCGAATCAAATTGAGCATGTTTTGCGGTTCCATCTGGGTGTAAACATTACGCATATTTTGGCCACGTTTGACGCGGGTAAAATCGAGGTCTTGGAAATCAAAATGTAACCGACTAAGGTGTAAACTTAATTATCTAACATCGGCTTCCCATAAATGTGTATATTAAGCCACTAAGGCATTTTAAAAAACTGCATGTTTACAAACTGGTTAGCCTGCTATTGTCAGTGATACAGGTCTCCCGCTTGGGATTGAATCCATCCAGATATAATTCAAGTCAGGTTTAACAGATTTCCTCCTTCCTTCTTACATCCTCCAGAAATCAAAGCACAAGCCCTATCTGACTTCACTGTGATTATTTAGCTCCCTCTCCAGAGATAGCAAGTCTGGAAAATCATGGACGGTTTACTCTGTTTTCTAACGTTGTAACAGGCTAACATCTGGAACCAGTCAGATCGTCTACATGGGAGGGGGCTTGGTGGTCACCCCCCTCTCTCTTGTGCGCTCTCCCTCTCTTTCCTCTCACCAGACAATATCACTGCAGAAAGGTACAAGCGGCCGCTCTCCACAGGGCTATTGAACAACTCCCGTTTCGTACGATTTTGGCCTGGAATTGATGACAGAAAGTATCTGTAAATGAGGCACGCCACGTGTATTTGCCTGTTTTTTGGACAGCATTTGGTGGAATCGATTCTATTGGAAGATTTAACCCTGTGTGAGCAGCAGTTCTGGAATATAGATCTTTTTTTGTTGCGCTGAGAGCTTGAATCTTTGCTTCTATTCCTTTTACGGCATCAGTGGCAGCGCGCGGGGTTTGGTGTCATTGGTCCGGCTTTTGATGTACCCTATTTAAAACATCTGCGGGCAAATTGATAGGATTTTGATTAATAGGTAGGCTAGCAGCAAATGGTGCTAGTGCCATGTTTCTTAGGTAGGGCCCGGATGTTCCGAGGATGCACTGGTTCGTCTTCTTAGGTGGTTCAAGCGAATATCTATTTATGTGTTCCAACTCCAGAATGGGGATCAGGTAATATTTACTGAAACGCAACAAAAAAAAGGAATATCGAAAGCTGTCCGGGCGTTATTCTTTTTTTATTTTCCTTCTCTTTGGTTTCTCTTTTTTCTTCCTCTCTACTCCTTTTACAAGCCTTTTCTCCATTCACCTACGGATAAAGCTGGACCATATTTATGGTAAATGAAAGCAAAAACATGTACATACCAGAGGACACCCTTGAGAACCATCAAGGTAATGTCTTTTTTTGATATTCCGTTGTTTTCAAGCTGTGTGTCTGTGTTGTTGGGGGAGACGCATGATATTTATTCTGGTATGGGTTGGAGACGGAATGGCTTGTTACCTTCTCCTTTAAACAGATGAACAAATGACACAAACCATAACGGGTTATTGGAAGTGTCAATGCGTTTTCACAGTTGTATCTGCATACATCCAGGCAGCCGTAGTTAGGTTAGCCTAGCAGCAACAGATCATCATTATTATTAGCCGACAGGTAACCAACGGACTAACACATGATCGCAACCCCTATTGGATAAATATGGTTTCACACATGCATTTTACCCTAATGCCAATGTTGTAATCGTTTACAAACTTGTGGATCGATTCAGTTTTAATGCTTGGAGCATTCAAATCAAGCCCGTTTACAGGATGCAATGGAGGAAACGCACGGTCTGAGTGCAGGCACAAAATGATAGCCCACTGATGCGCATCGATATTTTCGATCACCTATCGATTCATTTATCATGGATCGATGCTCGCCTGTGAAACGTATAGGGCTAAAGTAGGTTACATGTAATTTGCATTCATGGACAAGACATGGCACATGAACAGGTTAGTTTAGGGATTTATAATCTAGTTAAAGTCACAGGCTATGCGCAGGGCCTCAATTGTCATCACACTAGAATCTATATTTTGGGATTTTGCGTTTAAAATCTCAAACAAGATACGGATAATGTGGGACATATTTACGTTGAATATGCATCAAGCAATAGCCTATAGGCCTATTCTGATCAAGGGTCTGTCTGTTGCATGCATGTTGCGCAGTAGGCTATTTGACTCTTCCCACGTTGAGCTGAGCATTACTAACTCACAACAGTGGCTAAATCACTACAGTGTCCTTAGGCTATATGACGAAATAGCCTACAATGCAGTGATTTACTAGATCATTGTCTTAACTTGTGATTACAAACTACGGAGTAGGTTATAGTTGCCTTGTCCTTTATCCGTGCCACCGACACCGTGGCGTCAGCAGAGAGAGGAGGGGCGGGGGCCCATAGCAACAGAGAGAGAGAGAGTGCTCGAGCTGCGAGCAGCAGACGGTGGTCTCGTACATGGAATCCTGCCTAAGCTTGTGCCTCAGCATATGTGGCGCAGCAGTTGATTGGTTTGGTCTCAGAGTATAACTATTACATAGCCTACATATCATCTTGGTGTCAACCCCCTGACACTCGCTATTAATATTTGTTATCTGTCTCATAGGAGGCGTATTGGTCATAGCAGTCTACATTGCGTAACGCAGCATCACACATGGGGATTCCTCTGATAATATTTCTGCACCGATGGCTGGTTGTTGTTGACCTATACTATTATGTCAACTTTAGCAAACTCGTAACGAAATGTAGTCCAACGTTCCTCCTTGAGTTGTAGCCTATAGGCTCTTTCATTCGCCATTAATTGTTGATTTGGTGCTCCCGGCATTGCGCAGCCTCGGGTGGCCTTTTCAGCACCATGGACAGGTTATCTTTGATAGGCCGCCCTGCCATGACCTCCGTATCTGGGTGCCACACTGAACATGCCTGGGAAACCAATGGTGTTTCTTCTCTAATAGCCTGTTGTTGAAATAAACAACCTATTATTGTTAATATCATCATATCCTGGTTTATTTGAATTTTCCGTCAGATGAGAGCCACATCTATTCTCATGTTGTTGTTTTTTACGCAACGAGCTCGAGCTTCCTTTTTTCCAGAGGAAAAGTGGCGAAGGCTCCTCGCTGCTAAATTCTGATTTGGTCCCAAATGACACCATATTTTCTAGCGCGCTATACATGGGATATGGTGCCGTCTGTCCTCTAACAGCTCTCAGGGGATTGCAGGTCACGGTGTGAACAACTGTTTGTTCCTTTTTTCCCGCTGTTTTGCTGTTCTCGACTTTGATTTTAAGTAGGTAGATTTGACGAGCTCAGCTTTTATTCTCCCATACATTTAGCACATCGTCGTGTTACGTAGTGCGGTCACGGCCAACTTGTATTATTTTACGAAAGTAAACGAAAGGACATCAGGTTTTAAAAGATGTATCTTTTAGACTAGGCTGCTGTCGTTCCCGCGGTCTGATCTAGTCCTGCCTGTTGCCACACTACCTAGTGTGAGCGGCTCCTGCCCTCCTGCTAACCCAAGTAGCGTGGTTAGCCTTCGGGCTGGTGACCGCTTAATTCCGTTCAGTGTCCTTACGTTTATTATTGATTACGGATTAGACTATATTCCCTATACCATTTCATTCGGTCAGCAGAGTAATCATGAATGGACCGCACTTTGTAGGCCTATTGACGTTCTATTCAGTGCGACCTCAGTGCCATATGTCTTTGCCGATAAGCTATAGCTAGCCTATAGCATAGCAGATCAGGAGATGACCCATTACAGGAAAATAGAACCGTTGTCACAGGTGTGAACCAGGCAGTTGTAAAAAAAAATATATATATTAGGCCAAACTCAGGAAGACTTCGAGTTCTGTTGATGTCAGACAGATAACATCACAGGCCTATACATATGTCCTCATTTTATTTATGCCTGAAATAAACTAGTGTGTGATGCGGTGAGGAAAATGTAGGCCAGTAGTGTAATGTACCAGTCAATCCTAATATAAACCTTATGTACCTTATTTGTGCATTAGAAGCTGAAGCTGGTTTGTTGTTGTTGGAAGTACTGTCTCCACCTTTCTGTCCTCAGTGCTGATGTTGAACCTCTTAGGCCTACCACCTCTGTGTGCAGGGTGGGTGTGTACGGTGTGTGTACGGTGTGTGTGTGTGTGTGTGTACGGTGTGTGTGTACGGTGTGTGCAGGGTGGGTGTGTACGGGGTACGGTGGTGTGTACAGTGTGTGTGTGTACGTGTGTGTGTACGGTGTGTGTGTACGGTGTGTGTACAGTGTGTGTGTGTACAGTGTGTGTGTGTGTACAGTGTGTGTGTGTACGGTGTGTGTATGTTTGGTGTGTGTGTTCAAAATCAAATCAAATTGATGTTTGTGTTTGTGTACCTCTTGGCTTCACCACTTTAGAAGCAGTAAACCATGGTCCAAGTCAGTAGTGAGAGCTGTCTGTCATTACAGTACACTATGGTCCTACAGTAGTGAGAGCTGTCTGTCATTACAGTACACTATGGTCCTACAGTAGTGAGAGCTGTCTGTCATTACAGTACACTATGGTCCTACAGTAGTAAGAGCTGTCTGTCATTACAGTACACTATGGTCCTACAGTAGTAAGAGCTGTCTGTCATTACAGTACACTATGGTCCTACAGTAGTAAGAGCTGTCTGTCATTACAGTACACTATGGTCCTACAGTAGTAAGAGCTGTCTGTCATTACGGTACACTGTGGTCCCAGTCAGTAGTGAGAGCTGTCTGTCATTACGGTCAACTATGGTCCCAGTCAGTAGTGAGAGCTGTCTTTCATGACAGTACACTATGGTCCTACAGTAGTGAGAGCTGTCTGTCATTACGGTACACTATGGTCCCAGTCAGTAGTGAGAGCTGTCTGTCATTACAGCAACTATGGTCCTACAGTAGTGAGAGCTGTCTGTCATTACAGTACAGTATGGTTCTATTGTAGTGAGAGCTGTCTGCCATTACAGTACACTATGGTCCTACAGTAGTGAGAGCAGTCTGTCATTACAGTACACTATGGTCCCAGTCAGTAGTGAGAGCTGTCTGTCATTACAGCAACTATGGTCCTACAGTAGTGAGAGCTGTCTGTCATTACAGTACAGTATGGTTCTATTGTAGTGAGAGCTGTCTGCCATTACAGTACACTATGGTCCTACAGTAGTGAGAGCGGTCTGTCATTACAGTACACTATGGTCCCAGTCAGTAGTGAGAGCTGTCTGTCATTACAGTACACTATGGTCCTACAGTAGTGAGAGCTGTCTGTCATTACAGGAACTATGGTCCTACAGTAGTGAGAGCTGTCTGTCATTACAGTACAGTATGGTTCTATTGTAGTGAGAGCTGTCTGTCATTACAGTACACTATGGTCCTACAGTAGTGAGAGCTGTCTGTCATTACAGTACACTGTGGTCCTACAGTAGTGAGAGCTGTCTGTCATTACAGTACACTATGGTCCTACAGTAGTAAGAGCTGTCTGTCATTACAGTACACTATGGTCCCAGTCAGTAGTGAGAGCTGTCTGTCATTACGGTCAACTATGGTCCCAGTCAGTAGTGAGAGCTGTCTTTCATGACAGTACACTATGGTCCTACAGTAGTGAGAGCTGTCTGTCATTACGGTACACTATGGTCCCAGTCAGTAGTGAGAGCTGTCTGTCATTACAGCAACTATGGTCCTACAGTAGTGAGAGCTGTCTGTCATTACAGTACAGTATGGTTCTATTGTAGTGAGAGCTGTCTGCCATTACAGTACACTTGGGTCCTACAGTAGTGAGAGCAGTCTGTCATTACAGTACACTATGGTCCCAGTCAGTAGTGAGAGCTGTCTGTCATTACAGCAACTATGGTCCTACAGTAGTGAGAGCTGTCTGTCATTACAGTACAGTATGGGTCTATTGTAGTGAGAGCTGTCTGCCATTACAGTACACTATGGTCCTACAGTAGTGAGAGCGGTCTGTCATTACAGTACACTATGGTCCCAGTCAGTAGTGAGAGCTGTCTGTCATTACAGTACACTATGGTCCTACAGTAGTGAGAGCTGTCTGTCATTACAGCAACTATGGTCCTACAGTAGTGAGAGCTGTCTGTCATTACAGTACAGTATGGTTCTATTGTAGTGAGAGCTGTCTGTCATTACAGTACACTATGGTCCTACAGTAGTGAGAGCTGTCTGTCATTACAGTACACTGTGGTCCTACAGTAGTGAGAGCTGTCTGTCATTACAGTACACTATGGTCTTACAGTAGTGAGAGCTGTCTGTCATTACAGTACACTATGGTCCTACAGTAGTGAGAGCTGTCTGTCATTACAGTACACTATGGTCCCAGTCAGTAGTGAGAGCTGTCTGTCATTACAGTACACTATGGTCCTACAGTAGTGAGAGCTGTCTGTCATTACAGTACACTATGGTCCCAGTCAGTAGTGAGAGCTGTCTGTCATTACAGTACACTATGGTCCCATTCAGTAGTGAGAGCTGTCTGTCATTACAGTACACTATGGTCCTACAGTAGTGAGAGCTGTCTGTCATTACAGTACACTATGGTCCTACAGTAGTGAGAGCTGTCTGTCATTACAGTACACTATGGTCCCAGTCAGTAGTGAGAGCTGTCTGTCATTACAGCACACTATGGTCCTACAGTAGTGGGTGTGTGCAGGGTGGGTGTGTGTGTGTACGGTGTGTGTGTACGGTGTGTGTGTGTACGGTGTGTGTGTACAGTGTGTGTGTGTGTGTACAGTGTGTGTACAGTGTGTGTGTGTGTGTGTACGGTGTGTGTACAGTGTGTGTGTGTACAGTGTGTGTGTGTACGGTGTGTGTATGTTTGGTGTGTGTGTTCAAAATCAAATCAAATTGATGTTTGTGTTTGTGTACCTCTTGGCTTCACCACTTTAGAAGCAGTAAACCATGGTCCAAGTCAGTAGTGAGAGCTGTCTGTCATTACAGTACACTATGGTCCTACAGTAGTGAGAGCTGTCTGTCATTACAGTACACTATGGTCCTACAGTAGTGAGAGCTGTCTGTAAATTACAGTACACTATGGTCCCAGTCAGTAGTGAGAGCTGTCTGTCATTACAGTACACTACGGTCCTACAGTAGTAAGAGCTGTCTGTCATTACAGTACACTATGGTCCTACAGTAGTGAGAGCTGTCTGTCATTACAGTACACTATGGTCCCAGTCAGTAGTGAGAGCTGTCTGTCATTACAGCACACTATGGTCCTACAGTAGTGAGAGCTGTCTGTCATTACAGTACAGTATGGTTCTATTGTAGTGAGAGCTGTCTGCCATTACAGTACACTATGGTCCTACAGTAGTGAGAGCTGTCTGTCATTACAGTACACTATGGTCCTACAGTAGTGAGAGCTGTCTGTCATTACAGTACACTATGGTCCCAGTCAGTAGTGAGAGCTGTCTGTCATTACAGTACACTATGTTCCTATAGTAGTGAGAGCTGTCTGTCATTACAGTACACTATGGTCCTACAGTAGTGAGATTTGTCTGTCATTACAGAAAACTATGGTCCCAGTCAGTAGTGAGAGCTGTCTGTCATTACAGCACACTATGGTCACAGTCAGTAGTGAGAGCTGTCTGTCATTACAGCACACTATGGTCCTACAGTAGTGAGAGCTGTCTGTCATTACAGTACACTATGGTTCTACTGTAGTGAGTGCTGTCTGCCATTACAGTACACTATGGTCCTACAGTAGTGAGAGCTGTCTGTCATTACAGTACACTATGGTCCTACAGTAGTGAGAGCTGTCTGTCATTACAGTACACTATGGTCCCAGTCAGTAGTGAGAGCTGTCTGTCATTACAGTACACTATGGTCCTACAGTAGTGAGAGCTGTCTGTCATTACAGTACACTATGGTCCTACAGTAGTGAGAGCTGTCTGTCATTACAGTACACTATGGTCCTACAGTAGTGAGAGCTGCCTGCCATTACAGTACACTATTGTCCCAGTCAGCCTATGTAATCAGAGACCCACCATTTTCCCCACAAGCTACCTGCCAGACTCTCTCACACACATGTTCCTCTATTCTCGTGGGGCCCTCAAATAAATTCAATTCAAAATCCTATTTTCCCTAACCCATAACCCTAACCTTAACCCTAACACTAACACTAATGCTAAACCTAACCACTAACCCCTTACCCTAACCCTAATTATAAACCTAACCACTAACCCTAACCCTTTACCCTCACCATAACCCTAAACCTGGTGCAATCAATTACCTTCAGAAGTCACATAATTAGTTAAAGTTAAGTCCACCTGTGTGAAATCTATGTGTCACATGATCTGTCACATGATTTCAGTATATATACACCTGTTCTGAAAGGCCTCAGAGTCTGCAACACCACTAAACAAGGGGCACCACAAAGCAAGCGGCACCATGAAGACCAAGGAGCTCTCCAAACAGGTCAGGGACAAAGTTGTGGAGAAGTTCAGATCAGGGTTGGGTTATAAAAAAATATCAGAATCTTTGAACATCCCACAGAGCACCATTAAATCCATTATTAAAAAATGGAAAGAATATGGCACCACAACAAACCTGCCAAGAGAGGGCCGCCCACCAAAACTCACAGACCAGGCAAGGAGGGCATTAATCAGAGAGGCAACAAAGAGACCAATGATAACCCTGAAGGAGCTGCAAAGCTCCACAGCAGAGATTGGAGTATCTGTCCATAGGACAACTTTAAGCTGTACACTCCACAGAGCTGGGCTTAATGGAAGAGTGCCAGAAAAAAAGCCATTGCTTAAAGAAAAAAATAAGCAAACACGTTTGGTGTTCGCCAAAAGGCATGTGTAATACTCCCCAAAAATATGGAAGAAGGTACTCTGGTCAGATAAGACTAAAATTGAGCTTTTTGGCCATCTAGGAAAACGCTATGGCTGGAGCAAACCCAACACCTCTCATCACCCCGAGTACACCATCACCCAGAGTATACCATCCCCACAGTGAGCATGGGGGTGTCAGTATCATGCTGTGGGGATGTTTTTCATTGGCATGGACTGGGAAACTGGTCAGAATTGAATAAAAGATGGCTGGCTCTAAATACAGGGAAATTCTTGAGGGAAACCTGTCAGTCTTCCAGAGATTTGAGACTGGGATGGAGGTTCACCTTCCAGCAGGACAATGACCCTAAGCAAACTGCTAAAGCAACACTTGAGTGGTTTAAGGGGAACCATTTAAATGTCTTGGAATGGCCTAGTCAAATCCCAGAACTCAATCCAATTGAGAATCTGTGGTATGACCTAAAGATTGCTGTACATGAGTGGAACCCATCCAACTTGAAGGAGCTGGAGCAGTTTTGCCTTGAAGAATGGGCAAAAATCCCAGTGGCTAGATGTGCCAAGTTTATAGAGACATACCCCAAGAGACTTGCAGCTGTAATTGCTGCAAAAGGTGGCTCTACAAAGTGTTGACTTTGGGGGGGGTGAATAGTAAGTTTTCTGTTTTTTTTGGTCTTATTTCTTGTTTGTTTCACAATAAAACATATTTAGCATCTTCAAAGTGGTGGACATGTTGTGTAAATCAAATGATACAAACTTCCAAAAAATCTATTTTAATTCCAGGTTGCAAGGCAACAAAATAGGATAAATGCCAAGGGGGGTGAATACTTTCGCAAGCCACTGTACCTGCCAGACTCATATCCTATGCATTATCATTTGTTATTGGTGTTAATGTATTTCTGATGGGTCTCTGACTGGACCAGCTCCAACACACCATGGGGGTCTCTGAGTGGACCAGCTCCAACACACCATGGGGGTCTCTGAGTGGACCAGCTCCAACACACCATGGGGGTCTCTGAGTGGACCAGCTCCAACACACCATGGGGGTCTCTGAGTGGACCAGCTCCAACACACCATGGGGTCTCTGAGTGACTGGACCAGCTCCAACACACCATGGGGGTCTCTGAGTGGACCAGCTCCAACACACCATGGGGGTCTCTGAGTGGACCAGCTCCAACACACCATGGGGGTCTCTGAGTGACTGGACCAGCTCCAACACACCATGGGGGTCTCTGAGTGACTGGACCAGCTCCAACACACCATGGGGGTCTCTGACTGGACCAGCTCCAACACACCATGGGGGTCTCTGACTGGACCAGCTCCAACACACCATGGGGGTCTCTGAGTGACTGGACCAGCTCCAACACACCATGGGGGTCTCTGAGTGACTGGACCAGCTCCAACACACCATGGGGGTCTCTGAGTGACTGGACCAGCTCCAACACACCATGGGGGTCTCTGACTGGACCAGCTCCAACACACCATGGGGGTCTCTGAGTGGACCAGCTCCAACACACCAAGGGGGTCTCTGAGTGACTGGACCAGCTCCAACACGCCATGGGGGTCTCTGAGTGACTGGACCAGCTCCAACACACCATGGGGGTCTCTGAGTGACTGGACCAGCTCCAACACACCATGGGGGTCTCTGACTGGACCAGCTCCAACACACCATGGGGGTCTCTGACTGACTGGACCAGCTCCAACACACCATGGGGGTCTCTGAGTGACTGGACCAGCTCCAACATACCACGGGGGTCTCTGACTGGACCAGCTCCAACACACCATGGGGGTCTCTGAATGGACCAGCTCCAACACACCACGGGGGGTCTCTGAGTGACCGGACCAGTTCCAACACACCATGGGGGGTCTCAAATGTCACCCTATTCCTTACATACTGCGGCCCAACTGGTAGCTAATATAGTGAATAGGGCTCTGGTCTAAAGTAGTGCACTATATGGGGAATAGGGGCCTGGTCTAAAGAAGTGCACTATATAGGGAATAGGGCTCTGGTCTAAAGTAGTGCACTATATAGGCAATAAGATGATATTTGGACTGCAGCCCATCTCACCATCCGACTGGGTTCAGCATCCCAAGAGGATGGGGTTGTATTCTAGAAGATAGTCTGGTTGTAATGGGTCTAATCTAGAAGATAGTCTGATTGTAATGGGTCTATTCTAGAAGATAGTCTGGTTGTAATGGGTCTAATCTAGAAGATAGTCAGTCTGGTTGTAATGGGTCTAATCTAGAAGATAGTCAGTCTGGTTGTAATGGGTCTATTCTGGTCTGGTTGTAATGGGTCTATTCTAGAAGATAGTCTGGTTGTAATGGGTCTAATCTAGAAGATAGTCTGGTTGTAATGGGTCTATTCCAGGTCTGGTTGTAACAGGTTTATTCCAGGTCTGGGGTAATGGGTCTATTCCAGGTCTGGTTGTAATGGGTCTATTCCAGGTCTGGTGTAATGGGTCTATTCCAGGTCTGGTTGTAATGGGTCTATTCCAGGTCTGGTGGTAATGGGTCTGTTCTAGAAGATAGTCTGGTTGTAATGGGTCTATTCCAGGTCTGGTGTACTGGGTCTATTCTAGAAGATAGTCTGGTTGTAATGGGTCTATTCCAGGTCTGGTGTAATGGCTCTATTCCAGGTCTGGTTGTAATGGCTCTATTCCAGGTCTGGTGTAATGGGTCTATTCCAGGTCTGGTGTAATGGGTCGATTCCAGGTCTGGTTGTAATGGGTCTATTCCAGGTCTGGTTGTAATGGGTCTATTCCAGGTCTGGTTGTAATGGGTCTATTCTAGAAGATAGTCTGGTTGTAATGGGTCTATTCTAGAAGATAGTCTGGTTGTAATGGGTCTATTCCAGGTTTGGTGTAATGGGTCTATTCCAGGTCTGGTGTAATAGGTCTATTCCAGGTCTGGTTGTAATAGGTCTATTCCAGGTCTGGTGTAATGGGTCTATTCCAGGTCTGGTGTAATGGGTATTTTCCAGGTTGCCCGGGCAACTCCCGTTCTCGGAGGCCTGATTGGTGTCACCCTTGTTCCCCATCTAACACACTCCAATAATCAGCCAATCGTGACCATGATCTTAGTTTAAATCAGGTGTGTTTACCAATCAGGCCCTAGGGATGGGGGGAAAGTGGGACCCTAATCAGGCCCTAGGGATGGGGGAAAGTGGGACCCTAATCATGCCCTAGGGAAGGGGGAGAAGTGGGACCCTAATCATGCCCTAGGGATGGGGGAAGTGGGACCCTAATCAGGCCCTAGGGATGGGGGAAAGTGGGACCATAATCAGGCCCTAGGGATGGGGGAAAGTGGGACCCTAATCAGGCCCTAGGGATGGGGGAAAGTGGGACCCTAATCAGGCCCTAGGGATGGGGGAAAGTGGGACCCTAATCAGGCCCTAGGGATGGGGGAAAGTGGGACCCTAATCAGGCCCTAGGGATGGGGGAAAGTGGGACCCTAATCAGGCCCTAGGGATGGGGGAAAGTGGGACCCTAATCAGGCCCTAGGGATGGGGGAAAGTGGGACCCTAATCAGGTTCCCTATACACAACATCATTCTAATAGTAGTAGTCTTATATTGTTAAATGTCTAATGTAAGCCTCAACATATTTCACTCTTGACAAACAACAGGAAGTAAGTTCAAATGAACCTGTTTGTGTATAAGTACATAAAGAATAAATCCTTCCGTCAATGACGAGGTGTTTATTAGGGGAGAAGCAGTCTGTTTGTTAATTGCCATTGGGTTGGGCTACGTGGGACTGTTACCAAGTCACTTATCATTCAGTGTAGAACCAGAGAACAAAACACTACTACATCTGAACTGGGAACTGGGCCCATAATGCATCACTTCACTTTGTTCTGCTGGAAACCTAGACGTGGTGCTCAAAGGGTGGCAGGCAGGAGAATGAGAGACCACAACACAACAGCTATCTGTTTTCTTCTCTCTCTCTCTCTCTCTCTGTCTCTCTGTCTCTCTCTCTCTCTCTGTTTCTCTGTTTCTCTGTCTCTCTGTTTCTCTGTCTCTCTGTTTCTCTGTCGTCTCTCTGTCTCTCTCTCTCTCTCTGTCTCTCTGTCTCTCTGTCTCTCTGTCTCTCTGTCTCTCTGTCTCTCTCGCTCTCTCTCTCTCTCTCTCTCTCTGTATCTCTGTCGCTCTCTCTCTCTCTCTCTCTCTCTCTCTCTCTCTCTGTCTCTCTCTCTCTCTCTCTCTCTCTCTCTCTCTATATATATATATATATATATATATATATATATATATATATATATATATATATATATATATATATATATACATATTTCTACTGCACTTGTCCCCTTTTCTCAGAATATAGGTCAGCAGCTCGGAGAGTGCACTTCAGGCTCCTTACGGCTCTGATAGCAGTGTGTATGACCATGTTATAGGTTACTGTCAGTATGTTGTTCTACTCCACCTGCTCTTCATAGTTCCCCTACATCCTGTCTGATGTGTTACATCCTGTCTGATGTGTTACATCCTGTCTGATGTGTTACATCCTGACTCCTGTGTTACATCCTGTCTGATGTGTTACATCCTGTCTCCTGTGTTACATCCTGTCTCCTGTGTTACATCCTGTCTGATGTGTTACATCCTGTCTGATGTGTTACATCCTGCCTGATGTGTTCTTCAGGGTTGATGTTAGTGATGTGTTATAATAACCTGAACAGTTTACTGGTCCATCCTCTCCCATGTTACATCCTGTCTGATGTGTTACATCCTGTCTGATGTGTTCTTCAGGGTTGATGTTAGTGATGTGTTATCAGATGGAATCAGATGGTGTGTGTGTGTGTGTGTGTGCGTGTGTGTGCGTGTGTGTGTGTGCGCACGTGCGTGCGCGCGTGCGTGTGTGTGTGTGCGCGTGCGTGTGTGCCGTCGTTGTCTAGAATAAAGCATGTTGCAGTGAGCAGAAAGGCGGCTGCAGTGACATCATCAACAACAGACAGGGAGGGAGAAGGATGCAGTGACATCATCAACAACAGACAGGGAGGGAGAAGGATGCAGGGAGAGCGCGCTAGATGGAGAACAGGTGTGTGCGTCTCAAATTGTACCCTATTCCCTACGTAGTGCACTACTTTTTTGACGAGGCCTCATAGGGCCTATAGGGAATAGGGTGCAATTTGGGTTGCAGACTAGGACTGTCTGCATTCAGAGAAGGACGGCTCCTCCTGACTAACAAATGCAGGACATCCTCTACATGCAACGTTGCCCCACGTATAGCAGAGTAGATAGATACACACATTTGATTACCTTGCAGTCTGGCACATTTCAACATGTGTTTTTCTATCCATGGTATGAATGTGGTAGAGCTGTGATGTTTGGAAGTTCGTCGAATACCAGGGCTTGGTTGATGAAGGCTGGTTGACACGGTCCAGAAGCTCCCAACACCTCATATTATAATATTGTGCAGAGAGAACAACTGTTCAATGTATTATTCAACAGGTGGATTACTATGGTTTTATTCTCACTAAACCTCCCCATAACATTACTATGGTTTTATTCTCACTAAACCTCTCCATAACATTACTATGGGTTTATTCTACTCTCACTAAACCTCTCCATAACATTACTATGGGTTTATTCTACTCACTAAACCTCTCCATAACATTACTATGGGTTTATTCTACTCTCACTAAACCTCTCCATAACATTACTATGGGTTTATTCTACTCACTAAACCTCTCCATAACATTACTATGGGTTTATTCTACTCTCACTAAACCTCTCCATAACATTACTATGGGTTTATTCTACTCACTAAACCTCTCCATAACATTACTATGGGTTTATTTCTACCTCTCACTAAAACCTCTCCACTAAACCTCTCCATAACATTACTATGGGTTTATTCTACTCTCACTAAACCTCTCCATAACATTACTATGGGTTTATTCTACATTACTCACTAAACCTCTCCATAACATTACTATGGGTTTATCTCTCTCACTAAACCTCTCCATAACATTACTATGGTTTATTCTACTCTCACTAAACCTCTCCATAACATTACTATGGGTTTATTCTACTCTCACTAAACCTCTCCATAACATTACTATGGTTGTATTCTACTCTCACTAAACCTCTCCATAACATTACTATGGGTTTATTCTACTCTCACTAAACCTCTCCATAACATTACTATGGGTTTATTCTACTCACTAAACCTCTCCATAACATTACTATGGGTTTATTCTACACTCACTAAACCTCTCCATAACATTACTATGGGTTTATTCTACTCACTAAACCTCTCCACAACATTACTATGGTTTTATTCTACTCACTAAACCTCTCCATAACATTACTATGGGTTTATTCTACTCTCACTAAACCTCTCCATAACATTACTATGGGTTTATTCTACTCTCACTAAACCTCTTCATAACATTACTATGGGTTTATTCTACTCTCACTAAACCTCTCCATAACATTACTATGGGTTTATTCTACTCACTAAACCTCTCCATAACATTACTATGGGTTTATTCTACTCTCACTAAACCTCTCCATAACATTACTATGGTTTTATCCTACTCTCACTAAACCTCTCCATAACATTACTATGGGTTTATTCTACTCTCACTAAACCTCTCCATAACATTACTATGGGTTTATTCTACTCACTAAACCTCTCCATAACATTACTATGGTTTTATTCTACTCACTAAACCTCTCCATAACATTACTATGGGTTTATTCTACTCTCACTAAACCTCTCCATAACATTACTATGGTTTTATTCTACTCACTAAACCTCTCCATAACATTACTATGGGTTTATTCTACTCTCACTAAACCTCTCCATAACATTACTA
>NW_024609790.1:242500-270000 GCF_018296145.1 Oncorhynchus tshawytscha
GGAATGAGACCTGACAGAGGGAATGAGACCTGAGAGAGAGAGAGAGAGAGAGAGAGAGGGAATGAGACCTGAGAGAGAGAGAGACGGAATGAGACCTGAGAGAGAGAGAATGAGACCTGAGAGAGAGAGAGAATGAGACCTGAGAGAGAGAGAGGGAATGAGAGAAAGAGGGAATGAAACCTGAGAGAGAGAGAGAGAGAGAGAGAGAGAGAGGGAATGAGACCTGACAGAGGGAATGAGACCTGAGAGAGAGAGAGAGGGAATGAGACCTGAGAGAGAGAGAGAGAGAGAGAGGGAATGAGACCTGAGAGAGAGAGAGAATGAGACCTGAGAGAGAGAGAGAATGAGTCCTGAGAGAGAGAGAGGGAATGAGAGAAAGAGGGAATGAGACCTGAGAGAGAGAGAGGGAATGAGAGAAAGAGGGAATGAGACCTGAGAGAGAGAGAGGGAATGAGAGAAAGAGGGAATGAGTCCTGAGAGAGAGAGAGGGAATGAGACCTGAGAGAGAGGGAATGAGACCTGAGAGAGAGAGGGAATGAGAGAAAGAGCGAATGAGACCTGAGAGAGAGAGAGGGAATGAGAGAAAGAGGGAATGAGACCTGAGAGAGAGAGGGAATGAGACCTGAGAGAGAGAGGGAATGAGACCTGAGAGAGAGAGAGGGAATGAGACCTGAGAGAGAGAGAGGGAATGAGAGAAAGAGGGAATGAGACCTGAGAGAGAGAGGGAAGGAGACCTGAGAGAGAGAGAGGGAATGAGACCTGAGAGAGAGAGAGGGAATGAGAGAAAGAGGGAATGAGACCTGAGAGAGAGAGAGAGAGGGAATGAGACCTGAGAGAGAGAGAGAGAGAGGGAATGAGACCTGAGAGAGAGAGAGAGAGAGGGAATGAGACCTGAGAGAGAGAGAGAGAGAATGAGAGAAAGAGGGAATGAGACCTGAGAGAGAGAGAGAGAGAGGGAATGGGAGAAAGAGGGAATGAGACCTGAGAGAGAGAGAGAGAGAGGGAATGAGAGAAAGAGGGAATGAGACCTGAGAGAGAGAGAGACAGAGAGAGAGAGAGAGGATGAGGTGGTGGAGAGAATGAAGATCAGATCAGTATTAGACAACATTCCGTTTTTCCTTTAAGCTCTTCTCTGATTTTCTTAGACTCTGTCCTTCCTCTTCTCTGATCTTCTCTGATCTTCTTAGACTCTGTCCTTCCTCTTCTCTGATCTTCTCTGATTTTCTTGGACTCTGTCCTTCCTCTTGTCTGATCTTCTCTGATTTTCTTAGACTCTGTCCTTCCTCTTCTCTGATCTTCCCTGATCTTCTTAGACTCTGTCCTTCCTCTTCTCTGATCTTCTTAGACTCTGTCCTTCCTCTTCTCTGATCTTCTTAGACTCTGTCCTTCCTCTTCTCTGATCTTCTCTGATCTTCTTAGACTCTGTCCTTCCTCTTCTCTGATCTTCCCTGATCTTCTTAGACTCTGTCCTTCCTCTTCTCTGATCTTCTTAGACTCTGTCCTTCCTCTTCTCTGATCTTCTTAGACTCTGTCCTTCCTCTTCTCTGATCTTCTTAGACTCTGTCCTTCCTCTTCTCTGATCTTCTCTGATCTTCTTAGACTCTGTCCTTCCTCTTCTCTGATCTTCTTAGACTCTGTCCTTCCTCTTCTCTGATCTTCTCTGATCTTCTTAGACTCTGTCCTTCCTCTTCTCTGATCTTCTTAGACTCTGTCCTTCCTCTTCTTTGTTTTCATGTCCTCTCCTGTCCTCATCAACCTGGTCAAAGTGAGGTAAAGTTCGGTTAAATGGAGTTCATCTTTTTGTTGTTGTTTTCCCCAAAAAGCAAGATGGCCTCTTACTCTTTCACCTCATTCCTCAATCCACTGTCAAACAGACCAGACTCCCAAATCAAGGGTCTTTTCCTCCTTCACCCAGGGAACTGAGGACTGAACAGGGACACTGAAATAGGTGCTGGTCCTCGTTGTGGGCTACTGGTACTGCTTATATTTAGTTTCCGTAACTCTTTATCTTAAAGCTGCTATTCTACAGGTGCCGGTAGTCAAACAGTAGAACATGTGAGGTGTTGTACTGCTTGAGTAGCAGAAACTAGGCCACCTCACGTCCTCTGGGTAAACTAGCTGCTGTGAACGGCTAGGTAAGGGCTTGTGTGAAAAGGTGAGAGGATGACATTATCTGAAATGTACAAAGTGACTGAGTGGTGTGTGTGTGTGTGTGTGGAATCCACATCGGTTGCAAGGACAAGGACAAGGAAGGAATGCCATTACCGGCAGTAGGTGTAACACTTGCTGCATAATCCTGATCTGGAGAGTAAATATCTTTTCCGCTTTTTCATTGTGGAAGGGTAATAATGTGTAAAATGATTTTTTTTTATGAAGAGAATAACTTTCTGTGAGGTTAAAGCTGGCTCTACAGGACGGGAGAGGAATTGTGTATATGTGTGTCTCTAAAGTCATCATGTATCTATGTAGGCCAGGCTTGGCGTGTGTGTTACCTCTGAGAGGACAGGAGAGCATCATGTCTATCTGGGCCAGGCTTTTTGAGAGGCTTGGCCGAGAGCTGAGCAGAGAGTGGAGAGCTGAGCGTGGAGACGAGAGCTCCATGAGGAGAGGGGAAGAGAGCTGAGCTCCAAGAGGAGAAGGGAAGAGAGCTGAGCTCAGAGAGGAGAGGGGAAGAGAGCTGAGCAGAGAGTGGAGAGCTGAGCGTGGAGACGAGAGCTCCATGAGGAGAGGGGAAGAGAGCTGAGCTCCAAGAGGAGAAGGGAAGAGAGCTGAGCTCAGAGAGGAGAGGGGAAGAGAGCTGAGCTCCATGAGGAGAAGGGAAGAGAGCTGAGCTCAGAGAGGAGAGGGGAAGAGAGCTGAGCTCCATGAGGAGAGGGGAAGAGAGCTGAGCTCCAAGAGGAGAAGGGAAGAGAGCTGAGCTCAGAGAGGAGAGGGGAAGAGAGCTGAGCTCGGAGAGGAGAGGGGAAGAGAGCTGAGCTCGGAGAGGAGAGGGGAAGAGAGCTGAGCTCCAAGAGGAGAGGGGAAGAGAGCTGAGCTCAGAGAGGAGAGGAGAGGGGAAGAGAGCTGAGCTCCAAGAGGAGAGGGGAAGAGAGCTGAGCTCGGAGAGGAGAGGGGAAGAGAGCTGAGCTCGGAGAGGAGAGGGGAAGAGAGCTGAGCTTGGAGACGAGAGGGGAAGAGAGCTGAGCTCGGAGAGGGGAAGTGAGCTGAGCTCGGAGAGGAGAGGGGAAGTGAGCTGAGCTCGGAGAGGAGAGGGGAAGAGAGCTGAGCTCGGAGAGGAGAGGGGAAGAGAGTTGAGCTTGGAGACGCGAGCTCCAAGAGGAGCGTGTTTGGGGTCATGAAATAACTGGTGTGGATGAAGGTTGTCTGGCGTGTTGAATAAAGACAAAACAATGGCTCAAAAACATCTATACATGTACAATTCCTGTGCAATTTATATCTGTAGGCAACATTGAGGTTTTTCTTTCATTAGTCTTTGTCTAAGTGGCGTTAGTGGATCAGCCTGAGCTTCAGGTTGTAACTGCACATGCAACAAACAGTCTACAAGCCAATCGCCAAATGCTTTTGGGACCGGGTGTAAAAAGGTCAAGTCGATCCACAGAGGCAAAAAAGGACAATGTCTGAGTTTAATTCAATCAGAGAAAAGTTGTGAAATAGAGAGTTTGAAAATAAAGAGAAGGGAAAAGTCATGTTTGGGAAAGATTATGTGTGATTGTGAGGCACTAATGAAATTCGACAGTCACAACTTCAAATAGGCCTATGGCAAGTCAAGGGAGCTGCAGTCTGCTGTTCAGACGGGTGGAACATCTGGACACTGGCTGTAGGTCTATAACCTCTCACGTCGCCTTCATATTCACTCCTGTAGAAGGACATATTTCTTACAGTTTAAATGATACACCACATGAAAATATGTTTTCTTTCTTTCAGCGTTTTGAGAGAACGCAATGCTCAGTTATCACCTCCACACACAGCATCTATCTCTATCAGCATCATACAAGCTGATAGTAATTTCAACCAGATAAAATATCCATCCAAGCTGAAATTGAAATCTGATCAGAAACACGTTGGGTCGTTTTCCACAGCTTTCTATTCGCTTACAACCGGTCAAACTGATTTCATTTGGACCATTTTGCACAGAAAATCTTTTCCCGTTTTGTATTAGTTATTGCATTTTCTCCCCGGTCCCTAAGCATATTTTCTCCCCGGTCCCTAAGCGTATTTTCTCCCCGGTCCCTAAGCGTATTTTCTCCCCGGTCCCTAAGCGTATTTTCTTCACTAAAGAAGCAGAGATGAGAGAGAGAGAACTGTATCACGTCAACTAGATAGATTGAAGAATTAGTTAGATCAACTTTTGACATGATTCTAGTGATCAGGGGTTTATTTAGCCCTCTAGCGTCGTAACCTGTAATGAAAGAGGAGAAGCTACATGTATCTAATTACAGACAAGTTGACAAATAGCCTCCCAAATGTCGGAAATGATATGCAGTAACTTCTGTAAATCAGACAACAAACAACATCCTGCACCCCCAGTCAACACATCACTCCCCTGTCTCTGACTGTAGCCTGTAGCCTGTAGCCCCCCAGTCAACACATCACTCCCCTGTCTCTGACTGTAGCCTGTAGCCCCCCAGTCAGAACATCACTCCCCTGTCTCTGACTGTAGCCTGCACCCCCCCAGTCAACACATCACTCCACTGTCTCTGACTGTAGCCTGTAGCCCCCAGTCAGAACATCACTCCCCCTGTCTCTGACTGTAGCCTGTAGCCTGCACCCCCCAGTCAACACATCACTCCACTGTCTCTGACTGTAGCCTGTAGCCCCCAGTCAGAACATCACTCCCCTGTCTCTGACTGTAGCCTGTAGCCCCCCAGTCAACACATCACTCCCCTGTCTCTGACTGTAGCCTGTAGCCCCCAGTCAACACATCACTCCCCTGTCTCTGACTGTAGCCTGTAGCCCCCAGTCAGAACATCACTCCACCATCTCTGACTGTAGCCTGTAGCCCCCAGTCAGAACATCACTCCACCATCTCTGACTGTAGCCTGTAGCCCCCAGTCAGAACATCACTCCACCGTCTCTGACTGTAGCCTGTAGCCCCCAGTCAGAACATCACTCCACCATCTCTGACTGTAGCCTGTAGCCCCCCAGTCAGAACATCACTCCACCGTCTCTGACTGTAGCCTGTAGCCCCCCAGTCAGAACATCACTCCACCATCTCTGACTGTAGCCTGTAGCCCCCCAGTCAGAACATCACTCCACCATCTCTGACTGTAGCCTGCAGCCCATGTTCTATATTAGCGGGTCGGGGGCGGGAGCGGCCCTCAGGTTGTCCCTTTATCACATACAGTCAGGAGGTTGTGGATGGGTTAGGAGACATTGCGGGGGCGGGTTTGTGTGAACCAACAGCTGACCGTCACATCAGTGATGTGCTCTTCTGTTACCAGTGGTCTGTTCAGGAGATCTGCAGAGACGTTGCTGGGTGCTGCCTGTTCACCAGGGACAACTGGTTTTATGTTGAGTATATCAGCAGGGTTCTGATTGGGTGCAGTGGGTCCTTCCAAACTCTGTGTGAAGCTACAGAGGGTGCCCCTTAGAGAAGAATAAAGAGGAGATGGTATCACCGGCTAGTCTGACCTTTCCAAAGCCGTTCTGCTGTTCTGTCTGATTGGTATTGGACATGAGGAAGCCCCTCCGTCGTTCCTCCAACTCAATCACTGCCTCTATTTCTCTAGTCTCTCTCTCTCAAGGTGCTCCTCTCTCTCTGTCTGTGTTTGGCAAGGCCTGGCTCACCCTAATTTACAGCTCACCTCTCACCCTTGCCCCCCCCTACTCTCTCTCTCTCTCTCTCTCTCTCTCTCTCTCTCTCTCCCTCTCTCTCTCTCTCTCTGTTTGCCTGTCTCTCTCTCTCTCTCTCTCTCTCTCTCTCTCTCTCTCTCTCTCTCTCTCTCTCTCTCTCTCTCTCTCTCTCTCTCTCTCTCTCTCTCTCTCTCTCTCTCTCTCTCTCTCTCTCTCTCTCTCTCTCTCTCTCTCTCTCTCTCTGTCTCTCTGTCTCTCTCTCTCTCTCTCTCTCTCTCTCTCTCTCTGTCTCTCTGTCTCTCTGTCTCTCTCTCTCTCTCTCTCTCTCTGTCTCTCTCTCTCTCTCTGTCTCTCTGTCTCTCTCTCTCTCTCTCTCTCTCTCTCTCTCTCTCTCTCTCTCTCTCTCTCTCTCTCTCTCTCTCTCTCTCTCTCTCTCTCTCTCTCTGTCTCTCTCTCTCTCTCTCTCTCTCTCCCTCTCTCTGTCTCTCTGTCTCTCTCTCTCTCACCATGTTTAATTCATCAAGCAGTCGGCTGTCAGCCAGCCAGTAGGCTGATCAAAGCGTTATTGGCCAGCAGTACCGTGTTGCCAGCCAGACCCCTTCAGCTCACAGACACACTCTCGCCACCCGTTCACAACCCTTACTCACACCACTGCCCGGTGCCCACGTGCTCTTACATAACCCTGGGGCTCCGTCCCAAATGGCACCCTATTCCCAACATAGTGCACTACTTTTGACCAGGGGTATCACTATGTTTGTCCAGGTCATATTTGTAGGACGTTGGTTCCGTCAGTATGGGGGACCTGACGTGTCTAAAGGACATGCTAGCTGTTCAGTCCTGTTAGTGTTGTTCCTCTGACTGACTGAGTTGTTGTTGTATGGAAACTACCCAACCAATCACACACATACACACATTCTAGGTCTCTGCCCGACCACCTCTGAGGCACCAGTCGGCCATCCTGTTAACATGGGAGGAATTAACGGCTCTCACAATTTCCATAATTAATGTGCCGTGAACTGACTTATATTTTAATTTAGCATTGGTAATGCATTAGTCATTTATTGTTAGTCCTTTTCGGGATTTAATCAGGGGTAATTGATGCCCTTTGTGGTTCAGAGCGGGGTGGAGAGGAGAGGGGCGGCGAGGGGTGCAGAGGTGGGCGGTTAGGGGTAGTAGGGCAAGATAGGTGGGAGGAGAGGGGTGTAGATGGGCGGATAGGGGTAGCAGGGCAAGATAGGTGGGAGGAGAGGGGTGGAGATGGGTGGTTAGGGGTAGTAGGGCAAGATAGGTGGGAGGAGAGGGGTGGAGATGGGCGGATAGGGGTAGCAGGGCAAGATAGGTGGGAGGAGAGGGGTGGAGATGGGTGGTTAGGGGTAGTAGGCAAGATAGGTGGGAGGAGAGGGGTGGAGATGGGCGCTCAGCTTAGGGAGATGGGTGTGGACCAAGGTGCATAAGAAGGGATGTCTAGGCTAACCCTCAATGGCTCCTCTGGAGATTCATTAGTAGAATCAGGTTAGAGCCAATGCATGCATACCCGTAACTCTACAGGTGGAGAATCAGGTTAGATCCGTAACTCTACAGGTGGAGAATCAGGTTAGACCCATAACTCTACAGGAGGAGAATCAGGTTAGACCCATAACTCTACAGGAGGAGAATCAGGTTAGACCCATAACTCTACAGGTGGAGAATCAGGTTAGACCCATAACTCTACAGGGGGAGAATCAGGTTAGACCCATAACTCTACAGGAGGAGGGTGAGCCAAACCCTTCTATAGTGTACTTAATGGAATAGTGTGTCATCGCAGCCTTGGTAGGTTGTGTGTCAGTGGGACGAGGATGGAGGCTGGTAACTGAGCCTCACAGAGCGGTGGTTAACACAGCCCTCTGAAGGCCAGGTCTCTACAGCTGCATCCTACATGAACACCACGCTCTGCTCCGTACGTACCTGACCACAACGTTAACTATCAATACTGGACTTCTGAACCTCAAACTTTTGAATCTACACGCACACACACGCACGCACGCACACACACACACACACACACACACACACACACACACACACACACACACACACACACCACACACACACACACACACACACCTCTACCTCTTAACTCCAGCTCAGCTGGTTCTCTGGGAGGAGATGAGAGGTGGAGGAGGTGGGAGGGAGGAGCTGAGAGGTGGGAGGGGAGGAGCTGAGAGGTGGAGGAGCTGAAAGGTGGAGGAGGTGGGAGGGGAGGAGCAGAGAGGTGGAGGAGGTGGGAGGGGAGGAGCTGAGAGGGGAGGAGCTGAGAGTTGGAGGAGGTGGGAGGGGAGGAGCTGAGAGTTGGAGGAGGTGGGAGGGGAGGAGCTGAGAGGTGGGAGGGGAGGAGCTGAGAGGTGGAAGAGGTGGGAGGGGAGGAGCTGAGAGGGGAGGAGCTGAAAGGTGGAGGAGGTGGGAGGGGAGGAGCTGAGAGGTGGAGGAGGTGGGAGGGGAGGAGCTGAGAGGTGGGAGGGGAGGAGCTGAGAGGTGGAGGAGGTGGGAGGGGAGGAGCTGAGAGGTGGAGGAGGTGGGAGGGGAGGAGATGAGAGGTGGAGGAGGTGGGAGGAGATGAGAGGTGGAGGAGGTGGGAGGGGAGGAGGTGGGAGGGGAGGAGCTGAGAGGTGGAGGAGGTGGGAGGGGAGGAGATGAGAGGTGGAGGAGGTGGGAGGTGGAGGAGGTGGGAGGGGAGGAGATGAGAGGTGGAGGAGGTGGGAGGTGGAGGAGGTGGGAGGGGAGGAGATGAGAGGTGGAGGAGGTGGGAGGGGAGGAGGTGGGAGGGGAGGAGCTGAGAGGAGTGTAAAAATGTGTCCTACAGTGTTTGCAGTTTGTCACCTTTTCACTTGTAGCTGGAGTGAAAGTGTTTTAGGAGGAGGATTCAACCTCTGGTCCGCGGACCGCCACTGGTCCCTGGGATGGATCACTAGTTGGAAAATCAAAGGAAGAAGAGCCCTTGTTTTCCGGTCCCAGGGAGCGCTCCTTGGTCTGAGTCGGAGGATTATAGTGTTAAAATACCCTTGGTCTTTCTACACAGTAATTCAAGGATAGTTGAAATCAGTGTTATATTTTGGGGTGTTAAGTTGACTCTACTGGGAGTCAACTTAAACCTTCGAGAGAGATACGTTCCCTGGAGTTGGTGTTGATACCTGGAGTTGGTGTTGATACCTGGAGTTGGTGTTGATACCTGGAGTTGGCGTTGATACCTGGAGTTGGCGTTGATACCTGGAGTTGGCGTTGATACCTGGAGTTGGCGTTGATACCTGGAGTTGGCGTTGATACCTGGAGTTGATTGGGACGGAGTACTTTTAACTCCGTTTAGAGTAACCAAAGACAGGGAGTTAAATCTATGGAGTTATCCACAGATATGGGAGGGGCTTCATTGTCATATTTCCCAGCATGCTCTGGTACAGTGTTTTTCCATGTACATTTGTTTTTGATATTGTTTCTAAACTAATCCAATCTCTAAGTGGTTGGATTTATAGCAACCGTTGGTGAAAATAGTTGTTCCAGTTTACATTCTAGATGAGACTTCATATTCTGTATTTTACTCTAGAATGCTGTATTCTAGAATGTTGTAATATTTGGTTACAGGAGGATAACACTCTGTATACTGTGTATACTGGAGGTATTCTAGACACTCTTACTGTGTATACTGGAGGTATTCTAGACACTCTTACTGTGTATACTGGAGGTATTCTAGACACTCTTACTGTGTATACTGGAGGTATTCTAGACACTCTTACTGTGTATACTGGAGGTATTCTAGACACTCTTACTGTGTATACTGGAGGTATTCTAGACACTCTTACTGTGTATACTGGAGGTATTCTAGACACTCTTACTGTGTATACTGGAGGTATTCTAGACACTCTTACTGTGTATACTGGAGGTATTCTAGACACTCTTATTGTGTATACTGGAGGTATTCTAGACACTCTTACTGTGTATACTGGAGGTATTCTAGACACTCTTATTGTGTATACTGGAGGTATTCTAGACACTCTTACTGTGTATACTGGAGGTATTCTAGACACTCTTACTGTGTATACTGGAGATATTCTAGACACTCTTACTGTGTATACTGGAGGTATTTTAGACACTCTTATTGTGTATACTGGAGGTATTCTAGACACTCTTACTGTGTATACTGGAGGTATTCTAGACACTCTTACTGTGTATACTGGAGGTATTCTAGACACTCTTACTGTGTATACTGGAGGTATTCTAGACACTCTTACTGTGTATACTGGAGGTATTCTAGACACTCTTACTGTGTATACTGGAGGTATTCTAGACACTCTTACTGTGTATACTGGAGGTATTCTAGACACTCTTACTGTGTATACTGGAGGTATTCTAGACACTCTTACTGTGTATACTGGAGGTATTCTAGACACTCTTACTGTGTATACTGGAGGTATTCTAGACACTCTTCCTGTGTATACTGGAGGTATTCTAGACACTCTTACTGTGTATACTGGAGGTATTTTAGACACTCTTACTGTGTATACTGGAGGTATTTTAGACACTCTTACTGTGTATACTGGAGGTATTCTAGACACTCTTACTGTGTATACTGGAGGTATTCTAGACACTCTTACTGTGTATACTGGAGGTATTCTAGACACTCTTACTGTGTATACTGGAGGTATTTTAGACACTCTTACTGTGTATACTGGAGGTATTCTAGACACTCTTACTGTGTATACTGGAGGTATTCTAGACACTCTTACTGTGTATACTGGAGGTATTCTAGACACTCTTACTGTGTATACTGGAGGTATTCTAGACACTCTTACTGTGTATACTGGAGGTATTCTAGACACTCTTACTGTGTATACTGGAGGTATTCTAGACACTCTTACTGTGTATACTGGAGGTATTCTAGACACTCTTACTGTGTATACTGGAGGTATTCTAGACACTCTTACTGTGTATACTGGAGGTATTCTAGTATACACTCTTACTGTGTATACTGGAGGTATTCTAGACACTCTTATTGTGTATACTGGAGGTATTCTAGACACTCTTACTGTGTATACTGGAGGTATTCTAGACACTCTTACTGTGTATACTGGAGATATTCTAGACACTCTTACTGTGTATACTGGAGGTATTTTAGACACTCTTACTGGAGGTATTCTAGACACTCTTATTGTGTATACTGGAGGTATTCTAGACACTCTTACTGTGTATACTGGAGGTATTCTAGACACTCTTACTGTGTATACTGGAGGTATTCTAGACACTCTTACTGTGTATACTGGAGGTATTCTAGACACTCTTACTGTGTATACTGGAGGTATTCTAGACACTCTTACTGTGTATACTGGAGGTATTCTAGACACTCTTACTGTGTATACTGGAGGTATTCTAGACACTCTTACTGTGTATACTGGAGGTATTCTAGACACTCTTACTGTGTATACTGGAGGTATTCTAGACACTCTTACTGTGTATACTGGAGGTATTCTAGACACTCTTCCTGTGTATACTGGAGGTATTTTAGACACTCTTACTGTGTATACTGGAGGTATTTTAGACACTCTTACTGTGTATACTGGAGGTATTTTAGACACTCTTACTGTGTATACTGGAGGTATTCTAGACACTCTTACTGTGTATACTGGAGGTATTCTAGACACTCTTACTGTGTATACTGGAGATATTCTAGACACTCTTACTGTGTATACTGGAGGTATTCTAGACACTCTTACTGTGTATACTGGAGGTATTCTAGACACTCTTACTGTGTATACTGGAGGTATTCTAGACACTCTTACTGTGTATACTGGAGGTATTTTAGACACTCTTACTGTGTATACTGGAGGTATTCTAGACACTCTTACTGTGTATACTGGAGGTATTCTAGACACTCTTACTGTGTATACTGGAGATATTCTAGACACTCTTACTGTGTATACTGGAGGTATTTTAGACACTCTTATTGTGTATACTGGAGGTATTCTAGACACTCTTACTGTGTATACTGGAGGTATTCTAGACACTCTTACTGTGTATACTGGAGGTATTCTAGACACTCTTACTGTGTATACTGGAGGTATTCTAGACACTCTTACTGTGTATACTGGAGTATTCTAGTATTACTAGACACTCTTACTGTGTATACTGGAGGTATTCTAGACACTCTTACTGTGTATACTGGAGGTATTCTAGACACTCTTACTGTGTATACTGGAGGTATTCTAGACACTCTTACTGTGTATACTGGAGGTATTCTAGACACTCTTACTGTGTATACTGGAGGTATTCTAGACACTCTTCCTGTGTATACTGGAGGTATTTTAGACACTCTTACTGTGTATACTGGAGGTATTTTAGACACTCTTACTGTGTATACTGGAGGTATTTTAGACACTCTTACTGTGTATACTGGAGGTATTCTAGACACTCTTACTGTGTATACTGGAGGTATTCTAGACACTCTTACTGTGTATACTGGAGGTATTCTAGACACTCTTACTGTGTATACTGGAGGTATTCTAGACACTCTTACTGTGTATACTGGAGGTATTCTAGACACTCTTACTGTGTATACTGGAGGTATTCTAGACACTCTTACTGTGTATACTGGAGGTATTTTAGACACTCTTACTGTGTATACTGGAGGTATTCTAGACACTCTTACTGTGTATACTGGAGTGCAGACCAAATTCTTTAGATCAGATCTGTTTCAGATCTTAGTTTAAACAACAAGATCCTGCTGTGATTGTAACAGGCTGTCACATACACACATAAATACACACACTGCCTGTCTTCATCTCTGGGTCAATATAGTTTTGTGGTCAATCCTGTGTTCTTTGTCCTCAGTTCTTGTCTGTTCTGGTCTGTTCTCCCTGCATGTAAAGCAAGTGTCTGTGTGTGTCACATTCTGACCTTTATTTCCTTTGTTTTGTATGTATTTAGTATGGTCAGGGCGTGAGTTGGGGTGGGCAGTCTATGTTTGTTTTTCTATGATTTGGGGATTTCTATGTTTCGGCGTAGTATGGTTCTCAATCAGAGGCAGGTGTCATTAGTTGTCTCTGATTGAGAATCATACTTAGGTAGCCTGGGTTTCACTGTGTGTTTGTGGGTGTTTGTTTCCGTGTCTGTGTTGTTCACCACACGGTACTGTTTTGGGTTTCGTTCGTTCCACGTTTATTGTTTTTGTATTTCAGTCGTGTTCATGTGTAGTATTTCTTATTAAAAGAACCATGGACACTTACCACGCCGCATATTGGTCCTCTGACCCTTCTCGCCTCTCCTCTTCGGAAGAAGAGGAGGAAATCCCTTACAATGTGTGTGTGTGTGTGTGTGTGTGTGTGTGTGTGTGTGCACATCTCTGAAGTCACTCAGACACCGTGTGAAGCGAGACAGTGACATTGTCTGTCTGTCTGTTGTCATGTCAATGGTCGATGGTCAAATATATCATCCACAGACCCAGAGAGAGATGAGGGAGGATTAAAGAGATGGAGAGAGAGAGAGAGACATACAGAGAGAGAGAGAGACATACAGAGAGAGAGAGAGAGAGATGGAGGAAGAGAGACAGAAAGACACCAGGCATGAGAGATATTTCTGGGTTGAAATAGCAAAAGGAAGACAGAGGGAGAGAGGAAGACAGGGAGAGAGGAAGACAGGGAGAGAGGAAGACAGGGAGAGAGGAAGACAGGGAGAGAGGAAGACAGGGAGAGAGGAAGACAGGGAGAGAGGGAAGGGCAGTTGGCTGGTGGTTTGCAGTGGGTTGAATGGCTGAAAATGTGACCCATGCCCTTTTCCCAATGTTTTGGCATATTATTGTCTTGTCGTAGCTTGCTAGCAATGTACGCAGTACCCTACTCTACAGTATGGGCTGGGCTGAACTGGGCTGGGCTGAGCTGGGCTGAACTGGGCTGAGCTGGGCTGGGCTGGGCTGGGCTGGGCTGGGCTGAGCTGAGCTGAGCTGAGCTGAGCTGAGCTGAGCTGAGCTGAGCTGAACTGAGCTGAACTGAGCTGTTCTGGGCTGAGCTGAACTGAACTGAACTGAGCTGGGCTGAGCTGGGATGAACTGAACTGAGCTGAGCTGTTCTGGGCTAGGCTGTGCTGAACTGAGCTGAGCTGTTCTGGGCTAGGCTGAGCTGAACTGAGCTGAGCTGAGCTGAGCTGTTCTGGGCTAGGCTGAGCTGAACTGAGCTGAGCTGAGCTGTTCTGGGCTAGGCTGTGCTGAACTGAGCTGAGCTGTTCTGGGCTAGGCTGAGCTGAACTGGGCTGAACTGAGCTGAGCTGTTCTGGGCTAGGCTGAGCTGAACTGAGCTGAGCTGTTCTGAGCTGAGCTGTTCTGGGCTAGGCTGAGCTGAACTGAGCTGAGCTGAGCTGTTCTGGGCTAGGCTGAACTGAGCTGAGCTGAGCTGTTCTGGGCTAGGCTGAGCTGAACTGGGCTGAACTGAGCTGAGCTGAGCTGTTCTGGGCTAGGCTGAGCTGAACTGAGCTGAGCTGTTCTGGGCTGAGGTGAGATGTTGTACATGCATGATTCAGCATGACTCTCTCTATCTCTCTCTCTGTCTCTGTCTCTCTCTATCTCTCTCTCTGTCTCTCTCTATCTCTCTCTCTCTGGCTCTCTCTCTCTCTCTCTCTCTCTCTCTCTCTCTCTCTCTCTCTCTCTCTCTCTCTCTCTGTCTCTCTCTGTCTCTCTCTCTCTCTCTCTCTCTCTCTCTCTCTCTCTCTCTCTCTCTCTCTCTCTCTCTCTCTCTCTCTGTGTGTGTCCATCTGTCTGACTCTCTATCCCTCCTCGCCTGTCTTCCTTTCTCTCTCTCTCTGTGTGTGTGTCCATCTGTCTGACACACTATCCCTCCTCGCCTGTCTTCCTTTCTCTCTCTCTCTGTGTCCATCTGTCTGACACTCTCTCTCTCTCTCTCTCTCTCTCTCTCTCTGTGTGTGTGTCCATCTGTCTGACTCTCTATCCCTCCTCGCCTGTCTTCCTTTCTCTCTCTCTCTCTGTGTGTGTGTCCATCTGTCTGACTCTCTATCCCTCCTCGCCTGTCTTCCTTTCTCTCTCTCTCTGTGTCCATCTGTCTGACTCTCTCTCTCTCTCTCTCTCTCTCTCTCTCTCTCTCTCTCGCTGTTCGCCTGTCTCTTTCTGACTAAGAGGCCATCTTGCTTTTTGGGGAAAACAACAACAAAAAGATGAACTCCATTTAACCGAACTTTACCTCACTTTGACCAGGTTGATGAGGACAGGAGAGGACATGAAAACAAAGAAGAGGAAGGACAGAGTCTAAGAAGATCAGAGAAGATCAGAGAAGAGGAAGGACAGAGTCTAAGAAGATCAGAGAAGAGGAAGGACAGAGTCTAAGAAGATCAGAGAAGAGGAAGGACAGAGTCTAAGAAGATCAGGGAAGATCAGAGAAGAGGAAGGACAGAGTCTAAGAAGATCAGGGAAGATCAGAGAAGAGGAAGGACAGAGTCTAAGAAGATCAGAGAAGAGGAAGGACAGAGTCTAAGAAGATCAGGGAAGATCAGAGAAGAGGAAGGACAGAGTCCAAGAAGATCAGGGAAAATCAGAGAAGAGGAAGGACAGAGTCCAAGAAGATCAGGGAAGATCAGAGAAGAGGAAGGACAGAGTCCAAGAAGATCAGGGAAAATCAGAGAAGAGGAAGGACAGAGTCTAAGAAAATCAGAAGATCAGAGAAGAGCTTAAAGGGAAAAACAAATGAAGGATCAGAGTCTTCAAGAAGATCAGGGAAAATCTCTCTCTCCCCCAGGCAGGGTTCCAAGAAGATCAGGGAAGATCCCCCATACAGGGAAGGACAGAGTCCAAGAAGATCAGGGAAAATCTCTCTCCCCAGGCAGGACAGAGTCTAAGAAAATCAGAAGATCAGAGAAGAGCTCCCCCAGGCAGGGAAAAACAAATGATGATCTGATCTCTCTCTCTCTCTCTCTCCCCCATCATCTCTCTCTCTCTCTCTCCCCCAGGCAGGGTTCTCTCTCTCTCTCTCTCTCTCTCTCTCTCTCTCTCCCCCAGGCTCTCTCTCTCTCTCTCTCTCCCCCAGGCAGGGTTCTCTCTCTCTCTCTCTCTCTCTCTCCCCCAGGCAGGGTTCTCTCTCTCTCTCTCTCTCTCTCCCCAGGCAGGGTTCTCTCTCTCTCTCCCCCAGGGTTCTCTCTCTCTCTCTCTCTCTCTCTCTTCTCTCTCCCCCAGGCAGGGTTCTCTCTCTCTCTTCTCTCTCCCCCAGGCAGGGTTCTCTCTCTCTCTCTCTCTCTCTCTCTCTCCCCCATACAGGGTTCTCTCTCTCTCTCTCTCTCTCTCTCTCCCCCATACAGGGTCTCTCTCTCTCTCTCTCTCTCTCTCTCTTCTCTCTCCCCCATACAGGGTCTCTCTCTCTCTCTCTCTCTCTCTTCTCTCTCCCCCAGGCAGGGTTCCCTCTCAATTCAATTTCAATTCAATTCAAGGGCTTTATTGGCATGGGAAACATGTGTTAACATTGCCAAAGCAAGTGAGGTAGACAACATACAAAGTGAATATATAAAGTGAAAAACAACAAAAATTAACAGTAAACATTACACATACAGAAGTTTCAAAACAGTAAAGACATTACAAATTACATATTATATATATATATATACAGTGTTTTAGCAATGTACAAATGGTTAAAGGACACAAGATCAAATAAATAAGCATAAATATGGGTTGTATTTACAATGGTGTTTGTTCTTCACTGGTTGCCCTTTTCTCGTGGCAACAGGTCACAAATCTTGCTGCTATGATGGCACACTGTGGAATTTCACCCAGTAGATATGGGAGTTTTTCAAAATTGGATTTGTTTTCGAATTCTTTGTGGATCTGTGTAATCTGAGGGAAATATGTCTCTCTAATACGGTCATACATTTGGCAGGAGGTTAGGAAGTGCAGCTCAGTTTCCACCTCATTATGTGGGCAGTGTGCACATAGCCTGTCTTCTCTTCAGAGCCATGTCTGCCTACGGTGGCCTTTCTCAATAGCAAGGCTATGCTCACTGAGTCTGTACATAGTCAAAGCTTTCCTTAAGTTTGGGTCAGTCACAGTGGTCAGGTATTCTGCCGCTGTGTACTCTCTGTTTAGGGCCAAATAGCATTCTAGTTTGCTCTGTTTTTTTTGTTAATTGTGTTAGTGTCCTGGGGCTCTGTGGGGTCTGTTTGTGTTTGTGAACAGAGCCCCAGGACCAGCTTGCTTAGGGGCTCTTCTCCAGGTTCATCTCTCTGTAGGTGATGGCTTTGTTATGGAAGGTTTGGGAATCACTTCTCTCTCTCTCTTTCTCTCTCTCTCTATGTCTCTCTCTGTCTTCTGTCTTCTCTGTCTTCATCTCCTCTCTTCCTAAAGGAGAGAGAGCTTATGTTTTTCATCCTTCTTCCATCTTTCTCCATCCCTTCTTCCCTCTTTCTCCATTCCTTCTTCCCTTCTTCCCTCTTTCTCCATCCCTTCTTCCCTTCTTCCCTCTTTCTCCATCCCTTCTTCCCTCTTTCTCCATCCATTCTTCCCTCTTTCTCCATTCCTCCTTCCCACTTTCTCCATCCCTTCTTCCCTCTTTCTCCATCCCTCCTTCCCTCTTTCTCCATCCCTCCTTCCCTCTTCCTCCATCCCTTCTTCCCTGTTTCTCCATTCCTTCTTCCCTCTTTCCTTCTTCCCTCTTTCTCCATCCCTTCTTCCCTCTTTCCCATTCTTCCCTCTTTCTCCATCCCTTCTTCCCCTTCCCTCTTTCTCCATCCTTCTTTCTTCTCCCTCTTTCCCTCTTTCTCCATCCCTTCTTCCCTCTTTCTCCATCCCTTCTTCCCTCTTTCTCCATCCCTTCTTCCCTTCTTCCCTCTTTCTCCATCCCTTCTTCCCTCTTTCTCCATCCCTTCTTCCCTCTTTCTCCATCCCTTCTTCCCTCTTTCTCCATCCCTTCTTCCCTCTTTCTCCATCCCTCCTTCCCTCTTTCTCCATCCCTTCTTCCCTCTTTCTCCATCCCTTCTTCCCTCTTTCTCCATCCCTTCTTCCCTCTTTCTCCATCCTTCTTCTTCCCTCTTTCTCCATCCATTCTTCCCTCTTTCTCCATCCCTTCTTCCCTCTTTCTTCCATTCTTTCTTTCCATCCCTTCCCTCTTTCTCCCTTCTTCCCTCTTTCTCCATCCCTTCTTCCCTCTTTCTCCTTTCTCTTCCCTCTTTCTCCATCCCTTCCCTCTTTCCCTCCTTCCCTCTTTCTCCATCCATTCTTCCTCTTTCTCCATCCATTCTTCCTTTCTTCTTCCTCTTTCTCCATCCCCCTTCCCTCTTTCTCCATCCCTTCTTCCCTCTTTCTCCATCCCTTCTTCCCTCTTTCTCCATCCCTTCTTCCCTTCTTCCCTCTTTCTCCATCCCTTTCTTCCCTTCTTCCCTCTTTCTCCATCCCTTCTTCCCTCTTCTTTCTCCATCCTTCTTCCCTTCCCTCTTTCTCCATCCATTCTTCCCTCTTTCTCCATCCCTTCTTCCCTCTTTCTCCATCCATTCTTCCCTTCTTCCCTCTTTCTCCATCCCTCCATCCCTTCTTCCCTCTTTCTCCATCCATTCTTCCCTTCTTCCCTCTTTCTCCATCCCTTCTTCCCTCCTTCCCTCTTTCTCCATCCCTCCTTCCCTCTTTCTCCATCCCTTCTTCCCTCTTTCTCCATCCCTTCTTCCTTCTTGCTCTCTCTTCTAGTTCTGCTAAAAACAATGTTTCTTGCTCCAGGCTATTTTCCTCCATCAATATTAGATGGTAATTACTGAGTCTCTGTTCTTAATGTTGACACGGAAAGTCACGTTTCACCTCTGAATTACCTCCATGCTGCATGCTTTTATTTATGAGGTGTGTGTGTGTGTGTGTTGTGTGTTTGTTTGTGTGAGTCAAGTTCAAGTTGTTTTATTAGTCTTATGTACGGGATAGGTGTAGTATACATCATGGGCAGTGCTTTTAGATTGTGTTGTATTTAGCAATCATAATAATAGTCTGGTAGCAGCAGTTATGGTGTGTGTGTGTGTGTGTGTCGCTGTGATGAGGGCCATGCGTGTGATGAGGGCCATGCGTGTCGCTGTGATGAGGGCCATGCGTGTGACTGTGATGAGGGCCATGCGTGTGACTGTGATGAGGGCCATGCGTGTCACTGTGATGAGGGCCATGCGTGTCGCTGTGATGAGGGCCATGCGTGTGATGAGGGCCATGCGTGTCATTGTGATGAGGGCCATGCGTGTCACTGTGATGAGGACCATGCGTGTGATGAGGGCCATGCGTGTCGCTGTGATGAGGGCCATGAGTGTGACTGTGATGAGGGCCATGCGTGTCACTGTGATGAGGGCCATGCGTGTGATGAGGGCCATGCGTGTCGCTGTGATGAGGGCCATGCGTGTCACTGTGATGAGGGCCATGCATGTGATGAGGGCCATGCATGTCACTATGATGAGGGCCATGCGTGTCACTGTGATGAGGGCCATGCGTGTCACTGTGATGAGGGCCATGCGTGTGATAAGGGCCATGCGTGTCACTGTGATGAGGGCCATGCGTGTCACTGTGATGAGGGCCATGCGTGTCACTGTGATGAGGGCCATGCGTGTCACTGTGATGAGGGCCATGCGTGTCACTGTGATGAGGGCCATGCGTGTCACTGTGGGCCATGCGTGTGATAAGGGCCATGCGTGTCACTGTGATGAGGGCCATGCGTGTGATTCAGGCTATGTATGATTCATCTCCTCCATTATTACAAGCCAAGACAAGTCGATGCTTACATGTAGCATGTAGCTATAACACATTGTCATTGCTGCGTTAGCTTAGCATCAGCTGGTATTGATCACACTACTTGGTGTTGAACTCAGTTTAGGCCCATAATAAGTAATGTAATGGGTAGCATGTTGCCTTTGAGGTGATGCCAAAGGCACATTTCTAATCTGGATGGATAAGGAAGCTATATTCCACTCCACTCCATTCCGCTCTGATCTACTCTGATCTACTCTGATCTACTCTACCCGACTCTGTTCTGATCTACTCTACCCGACTCTGTTCTGATCTACTCTACCCGACTCTGTTCTGATCTACTCTACCCTGCTCTACTCTGATCTACTCTACCCTGCTCTACTCTGATCTATTCTGCCCTGCTCTACTCTGATCTATTCTGCCCTGCTCTACTCTGATCTACTCTACCCTGCTCTACTCTGATCTACTCTACCCTGCTCTACTCTGATCTACTCTACCCTGCTCTACTCTGATCTACTCTACCCGACTCTACTCTGATCTACTCTACCCGACTCTACTCTGATCTACTCTACCCGACTCTGCTCTGATCTACTCTACCCGACTCTGTTCTGATCTACTCTACCCGACTCTACTCTGCTCTGATCTACTCTACCCGACTCTGCTCTGATCTACTCTACCCGACTCTGCTCTGATCTACTCTACCCGACTCTGCTCTGATCTACTCTACCCGACTCTGCTCTGATCTACTCTACCCGACTCTGCTCTGATCTACTCTACCCGACTCTGTTCTGATCTACTCTACCCGACTCTACTCTGATCTACTCTACCCGACTATACTCTGATCTACTCTAACCTGCTCTACTCTGCTCTGATCTACTCTACCCTGCTTTACTCTACCTTACTCTTCTCCACTCTACCTTGCTCTAGTCTACTCTATTCTACCCTACTCAACTCTGCTCTGATCTACTCTACTCTACTCTACTCTACTCTACTCTACTCTACTCTACTCTACTGTGTTGTACTTAACTCTACTCTACCCTACTCTACTGTACTCTACCATGCTCTACTCTACTCTAATCTACTCTACTCTACTGTGTTGTACTCAACTCTACCCTACTCTACTCTACTCTACTCTACTCTACTGTTCTGTACTGTACTGTACTGTACTGTACTGTACTGTACTGTACTCTACTCTACTCTACTCTACTCTACTATACCTTACTGTACTGTGTTGTACTCAACTCTACTCTACTCTACTCTACCATACTCTACTGTACTCTACTGTACTCTACTCTACTGTACTGTGTTGTACTCAACTCTACTCTACCCTACTCTACTGTACTCTACCCTACTCTACTGTAATGTACTGTACTCTGCTCTGATCTACTCTGCCCTACTCCACTCTACTCTACTGTACTCTACCTTGCTCTACTCTATTCTACCCTACTCTACCTTGCTCTACTCTATTCTACCATACTCTACTCTACTCTACTGTACTGTACTCTACTGTACTCTACTCTATTCGACTCTACTCTACTGTACTGTACTCTACTCTACTCTACTCTACCCTACTCTACTCTACTGTACTCTACTCTACTGTACTCTACTCTACCCTACTCTACTGTACTCTACTGTACTCTACTCTACCCTACTCTACTGTACTCTACTCTACTCTACACTACTGTACTCTACTCGACTGTACTCTACCCTACTCTACTGTACTCTACTCTACTGTACTCTACTGTACTCTACTCTACCCTACTGTACTCTACTCTACCCTACTCTACACTACTGTACTCTACTCTACTGTACTCTACTGTACTCTACTCTACCCTACTCTACACTACTGTACTCTACTCTACTGTACTCTACTCTACCCTACTCTACACTACTGTACTCTACTCTACTGTACTCTACCCTACTCTACTGTACTCTACTGTACCCTACTCTACTGTACTCTACTCTACCCTACTCTACTCTACTCTACTGTACTCTACTCTACTGTACTCTACTCTACTCCATAAACCCTCCACCGGTGCAGGAGTAACAGTGTGCGTGTCTCCATCTCTGCCTGCGTTAGATAATCGGTTATCGTAACAATAATTGTGGGAAAATGTTTATCACCAGCCAGCTATGACATAGATGGGTTCTCAGTCCCAATCCTACTTTGGTATTACCAGAAAACATCCGGTTTATATGGCTTCGTCCCAAATCACACCATATTCCCTATATAGTGCACTACTTTTGACCAGAGCCCTTTGGGCCTTGTAAGGGATATGGTGTTATTTGGAACATACCCTAAATTATGAACAAGCACATGACCTCACTCACTGCCATCCAGGCCAGCTCTGTCTCTGCCAGTGCTTCAGACCCTAACTGATCGGACTGAAGGATATTTTGCATTCCAACTAAAACAAATTATTTTATGTTCTGTTTGCACGCGATTGGACCTGGACTGTGGCAGCAGCTGGTGGGGAACAGAATAAAGAGTTGTGGGTTCACTTGAGAGTTCAGGTCAAGCAAGAGGTAGATGGAAGGAAAAGGCTCATTTGAGTGCAGCTCCGTGACTCTGGTCAGGGTGTCTGTGGACCGTAGCTGTAATTACGGAGGTTTAGTTCCTACTGTTAAGCTGCTCTCTAACAAGGTCCTGTATTGTGTTCACCTACACTGGGGTTTGTTAGAGCTTTTCTGACTGGAGCTAGTTCCTGTTCTGGTTACCATAGAGACTGGTTAGAGCCTGGCTTTCTGACTGGAGCTAGTTCCTGTTCTGGTTACCATAGAGACTGGTTAGAGCCTGGCTTTCTGACTGGAGCTAGTTCCTGTTCTGGTTACCATAGAGACTGGTTAGAGCCTGGCTTTCTGACTGGAGCTAGTTCCTGTTCTGGTTACCATAGAGACTGGTTAGAGCCTGGCTTTCTGACTGGAGCTAGTTCCTGTTCTGGTTACCATAGAGACTGGTTAGAACCTGGCTTCCTGACTGGAGCTAGTTCCTGTTCTGGTTACCATAGAGACTGGTTAGAGCCTGGCTTTCTGACTGGAGCTAATTCCTGTTCTGGTTACCATAGAGACGGGTTAGAGCCTTTCTGACTGGAGCTGGTTCCTGTTCTGGTTACCATAGAGACTGGTTAGAGCCTTTCAGCCCAGGGCTGTGTTATCATCAGTGTTAATGATCTAGGGCTGAGTGGTCATCAGTGTTAAAGACCCAGGGCTGAGTGGTCAACAGTGTTAATGATCTATGGCTGTGTGGTCAACAGTGTTAATGACCCAGGGCTGAGGAACAAACCATGGGCCCAGAGAGAGAGAGAGAGAGTGGAGAGAGAGAGAGAGAGAGAGAGAGAGAGAGAGAGAGAGAAACCAGAGGGAGAGAGAGAGAGAGAGAGAGAGAGAGAGAGAGAGAGAGAGAGAGAGAGAGAGAGAGAGAGAGAGAGAGAGAGAGAGAGAGAGAGAGAGAGAGAGAGAGAGAGAGAGAGAGAGAGAGAGAGAGATTGTTTTCTCTCGGTGGTGAGGAGCATCGTTCGGGCAGGTCAGGAGGCACTCGAGGCCTGAGGTGGCGGAATCTGCTGATGTAATAACCTTGTTCCGTGGAGGAGAGGAAAAATGCTGAGAGAAGGAACAAGAGGGAGAGAGAGAGAGAAGGAACAAGAGAGGGAGAGAGAGAGAGAAGGAACAAGAGAGGAGAGAGAGAGAGAGAAGAGAGAGGAAGAGACAAGAGAGAGAAGGAAGGAACGAGGGAGAGAGAGAGAGAGAAGGAACAAGAGAGAGAGAGAGAGAGAAGGAACAAGAGAGAGAGAGAGAGAGAGAGAGAGAGAGAGAGAAGGAAGGAACAAGAGAGGGAGAGAGAGAGAGAGAGAGAGAGAAGGAACAAGAGAGAGAGGGAGAGAGAGAGAGAGAGAGAGGAACAGAGAGAGAGAGAGAGAGAGAGAGAGAAGGAAGGAACAAGAGAGGGAGAGAGAGAGAGAGAGAGAGAAGGAACAAGAGAGGGAGAGAGAGAGAGAGAGAGAGAGAAGAAGGAACAAGAGAGGAGAGAGAGAGAGAGAGAGAGAGAAGGAACAAGAGAGGGAGAGAGAGAGAGAGAGAGAAGGAAGGAACAAGAGAGGGGAGAGAGAGAGAGAGAGAGAGAGAGAGAGAAGGAACAAGAGAGGGAGAGAGAGAGAGAGAGAAGGAAGGAACAAGAGAGAGAGAGAGAGAGAGAGAAGGAACAGGGAGAGAGAGAGGAGAGAGAGAGAGAGAGAGAAGGAAGGAACAAGAGAGGGAGAGAGAGAGAGAGAGAGAGAAGGAACAAGAGAGGGAGAGAGGGAGAGAGAGAGAAGGCACGAGAGAGAGAGAGAGAGAGAGAGAGAGAGAGAGAGAGAGAGAGAGAGAGAGAGAGAGAGAGAGAGAGAGAAGGCACAAGAGAGGGAGAGAGAGAAGGAGAAGAAAATGCTTTCATAGAATATTTACTGTGCCTTTATTGTCCAGTCTTCAGTCTTTATATCCCCAGTTGATCTATATTATATGACAGGTCTTTGTGTGAATGAAGATGCTGACTGTGGGGTCCTCCTGCACCCTATTCCCTATATAGTGCACTACTCTAGAGCCCTATTCCCTATATAGTGCACTACTTTAGAGCCCTATTCCCTATATAGTGCACTACTCTAGAGCCCTATTCCCTATATAGTACACTACTCTAGAGCCCTATTCCCTATATAACATAGTGCACTATATGGGAATGGCTCAAAAGGAGTGAAAGATAGGGAATAGGCTCTAGAGTAGTGCACTATATAGGGAATAGGGAATAGGGCTCTATAGGGAATAGAGTAGGGCACTATATAGGGAATAGGGCTCTAGAGTAGTGCACTATATAGGGAATAGGGCTCTAGAGTAGTGCACTATATAGGGAATAGGGCTCTAGAGTAGTGCACTATATAGGGAATAGGGCTCTAGAGTAGTGCACTATATAGGGAATAGGGCTCTAGAGTAGTGCACTATATAGGGAATAGGGCTCTAGAGTAGTGCACTATATAGGGAATAGGGCTATAGAGTAGTGCACTATATAGGGAATAGGGCTCTAGAGTAGTGCACTATATAGGGAATAGGGCTATAGAGTAGTGCACTATATAGGGAATAGGGCTCTAGAGTAGTGCACTATATAGGGAATAGGGCTATAGAGTAGTGCACTATATAGGGAATAGGGCTCTAGAGTAGTGCACTATATAGGGAATAGGGCTCTAGAGTAGTGCACTATATAGGGAATAGAGTAGTGCACTATATAGGGAATAGGGCTCTAGAGTAGTGCACTATATAGGGAATAGGGCTCTAGAGTAGTGCACTATATAGGGAATAGGGCTCTAGAGTAGTGCACTATATAGGGATAGGGCTCTAGAGTAGTGCACTGTATAGGGAATAGGGCTCTAGAGCAGGGCACTATATAGGGATAAGGTGCCATTTGAGGGTCAAACTGAGTCTTTATGGTGCTTTCTTCATCTACAGTGCTCTGTAGCCCAGATGTGTCCTATCTAAACAGTTTACACTGGTGGACACCCACTGACAACACTCTGTACACCTGGGATGCATCCGGAATCGCACCCTATTCCCTATGTAGTGCACTACTTTTGACCAGGGCCCATTGTGCTGGGGTCTAAAGTAGTGCACTGTATAGGGAGTATGTTGCCATTTTGGGACGCAAACGCCTCTCTCTACAGCTACATCAGACCAGTGTAATTCTAGTCTCTCTGTGCTGGCAGCCTTGTAACTAACATACAGTCCCACAGCCTCATGGTTAACTCTTACAGAGGAGACTGCTAGTAGCGAATATGATACATGTTGGACAAGTTTGGGATGTTCATATGACCTACTACCAGTCTTCTCTGGAAGAGTTAACCATGGGGCTGTGTGACTGCACGTTAGTCACGGGGCTGTGTGACTGTGCATTAGTTACGGGGCTGTGTGACTGTGCGTTAGTTACGGAGCTGTGTGACTGTGCGTTACGGGGCTGTGTGACTGTGCGTTAGTCACGGGGCTGGGCTGTGTGACTGTGCGTTAGTTACGGGGCTGTGTGACTGTGCGTTAGTACGGGCTGTGTGACTGTGGGCGGGGCTGTGTGACGGGGCTGTGACGTTAGTCACGGGCTGTGTGACTGTACGGGGCTGTGTGACTAGTTAGTTACGGGGCTGTGTGACTGTGCGTTAGTTACGGGGCTGTGTGACTGTGCGTTAGTTACAAGGCTGTGTGACTGTGCGTTAGTTACGGGGCTGTGTGACTGTGACGGGGCTGTGTGAGTTAGTCACGGGGCTGTGTGACTGTGCATTAGTCACGGGGCTGTGTGACTGTGCGTTAGTCACGGGGCTGTGTGACTGTGCGTTAGTCACGGGGCTGTGTGACTGTGCGTTAGTTACGGGGCTGTGTGACTGTGCGTTAGTCACGGGGCTGTGTGACTGTCACGGGGCTGTGTGACTAGTCACGGGGCTGTGTGACTGTGCGTTAGTCACGGGGCTGTGTGACGGGGCTGTGCTGTTAGTCACGGGGCTGTGTGACTGTGTTAGTTACGGGGCTGTGTGACTGTGCATTAGTCACGGGGCTGTGTGACTGTGCTGTTAGTCACGGGGCTGTGTGACTGTGCGTTAGTTACGGGGCTGTGTGACTGTACGGGGCTGTGTGACTGTGCGTTAGTTACGGGGCTGTGTGACTGTGCGTTAGTTACGGGGCTGTGTGACTGTGCATTAGTTACGGGGCTGTGTGACTGTGCATTAGTGGGGCTGTGCGTTAGTCACGGGCTGTGTGACTGTGCGTTAGTTACGGGGCTGTGTGACTGCGTTAGTTACGGGGCTGTGTGACTGTGCGTTAGTTACGGGGCTGTGTGACTGTGCGTTAGTTACAAGGCTGTGTGACTGTGCATTAGTTATGGGGCTGTGTGACTATGCGTTAGTTACGGGGCTGTGTGACTGTGCGTTAGTTACGGGGCTGTGTGACTGTGCGTTAGTTACGGGGCTGTGTGACTATGCGTTAGTTACAAGGCTGTAGATGTATGTAGCTGTAGAGAGAGGCGGCTACGTCCCAAAATGGCAACATACAGTGTGCAATATTATAATGTATTTTTCCTGAGCTCCTAATTGTGTTGTATGTGTTTTAGAGGGTAGATCCTTGCGTGTGTTGAGTGGGTGGTGTGTGTTGACCCCTATGAGCTGATTTGGGGTTGATTCTCTGTCATGCAACCCCTGGAGCCTGGCCACCCTGGCCATATGACAGCCATTATTTCCCTGGCCCCCTGGTTCCCTAGTCAATGTGTGTGGGGCTGGGGAGAAGATAGAGAGATAAATCTAGGCCTGGGTTCAAATACTATTCTATATAAATATATATATATATATATATATATATATGTTTGCTCCAGTGTGCTTGGAGTGACAGGTGGGTGAGGGTTTGTACGTTTGGGACTTCTCTATTGGTTCCATGGCACCAGGCAAGCTCAATCAAGCCCAGATAAAGTATTTTAAATAATATATTTTTTCTCTCCATACTATTTGAACCCAGGAATGGATCATTCCTTGAGTTGAAACGTTGTTAATTGCAGTCAGGTTCTGCCAACAACACAACATCAACAACCGTCATGTGACCAGAGGCTTTGCTGTGCTTCTCCCCCTCCCCTCCCGTGTCACGTTCCTCCAGGAAGGTTGTTTACTCACTAAAACACCATATCGTGTTCGTCACACAAAACCACATACGCATTCATTCTAGTCTCTCTGACCTTACGTTCGAGTCATTTAGCAAACACCCTTTTGTCCCGAACGACTTACAGTTCTTGCATTCAACTTAAGGTAGTTGGGTGGGACAACCACCATGTCAGAGCTAAACATTCCTCAATAGAGCAGCTCTGTGAACGGTTCATGTCCAACAGACTGATGAGCAGTGGAAACGTTATCCTATGATCTGCTCTAGGCTACTGATGGTGATCAGAGGGTGTAGTACAGTAACATCTGTCTTCTCACACCGCTGGAGGTGTGGTTATTCTGTCTTCTCTCACCGC
>NW_024609790.1:280000-302500 GCF_018296145.1 Oncorhynchus tshawytscha
TACTGGTAGGAGGTTGAACAGACCGTGTCGCCCAACGGGTCAGAAGCAGCAGGTGGACCATAGAACATCAGCCACCATTGTCTGTTCATTTCCTGTCTATTTTACATGTTTAATTGGACCATAGAACATCGGCCACCATTGTCTGTTCATTTCCTGTCTAATTTACATGTTGAATTGGACCATAGAACATCGGCCACCATTGTCTGTTAATATCCCATCTATTCTACATGTTGAATTGGACCATAGAACATCGGCCACCATTGTCTGTTCATTTCCTGTCTAATTTACATGTTGAATTGGACCATAGAACATCGGCCACCATTGTCTGTTCATTTCCTGTCTAATTTACATGTTGAATTGGACCATAGAACATCGGCCACCATTGTCTGTTCATTTCCTGTCTAATTTACATGTTGAATTGGACCATAGAACATCGGCCACCATTGTCTGTTCATTTCCTGTCTAATTTACATGTTGAATTGGACCATAGAACATCGGCCACCATTGTCTGTTAATATCCCATCTATTCTACATGTTGAATCGTCACCGTTCATCTTCACGCAGCAGGTGATTGTCCTTTAGGGTATAAGGCTACATTAAACCTTGTGCCAGACAGACTAGCCTGTAGGGCTTAATAAACAGTCACTCTGTTTCATTGTTGTCCCCCCCCCACCCTGATTCAACACTGTAGCTTACTGTCTAATAAATTGGCTCAGCGCTGCCTTCCTTAACTGCGGTGTTGCATGTATATCGCTGCCTGGGGAGAGACCATTAACAATGAATTTTTATGACGTGAAATAAAACCCTTGCTGGTGACATTGAGGCCTCTTAAGTGCCATACAGTTACACACTGGAGTGGGCGTGTCCCAAATGGGCCCTATTCCGTTTCTAGGGCCCTGCTTCTGACCGGGGACCATTTGAGCTCATTAAGTGGGGATGTACCTCTATATGGGAACAGTGAGGAATTTCTCTCTCTCTCTGTGTGTGTGTGTGTGTGTGTGTGTGTGTGTGTGTGTGTTCATGGCTGTCTGTCAGTGTCTGTCTGCATAAGCACTCTGAATAGAATGATCTTTTTGCAGGTGAAAGTCAGTTTGGCTCAACTAAGTGGAAAACGTATTATTATTATTATTCTCTATACATCTATAGTACACTACTACAGTAGTGCACTATTTAGGGAATAGGGTGCCATTTTGGATGCAGATTTAATCCACCACAGAGAGCCATGCAGTTTTAATCTACCACAGAGAGACATGCAGTTTTAATCCACCACAGAGAACCATGCAGTTTTAAGCCACCACAGAGAGACATGTCGTTTTAAGCCACCACAGAGAACCAAGCAGTTTTAATCCACCACAGAGAACCAAGCAGTTTTAATCCACCACAGAGAACCATGCAGTTTTAATCCACCACAGAGAACCATGCAGTTTTAATCCACCACAGAGAACCATGCAGTTTTAAGCCACCACAGAGAACCATGCAGTTTTAAACCACCACAGAGAACCATGCAGTTTTAATCCACCACAGAGAACCATGCAGTTTTAATCCACCACAGAGAACCATGCAGTTTTAAGCCACCACAGAGAACCATGCAGTTTTAATCCACCACAGAGAACCATGCAGTTTTAATCCACCACAGAGAACCATGCAGTTTTAAGCCACCACAGAGAACCATGCAGTTTTAAGCCACCACAGAGAACCATGCAGTTTTAATCCACCACAGAGAACCCTGCAGTGTTAAGCCACCACAGAGAACCATGCAGTTTTAATCCACCACAGAGAACCATGCAGTTTTAAACCACCAGGCCAGAGAACCATTTGCAGTTTGAAACACCACATTTAACCATGCAGTTTTTAACCAAGGCCAGTTGAGAACACCTTTATTTAACCAGGTCGGCCAGTTGAGAACACCTTTATTTAACCAGGAGGCCAGTTGAGAACACCTTTATTTAACCAGGGAGGCCAGTTGAGAACACCTTTATTTAACCAGGTAGGCCAGTTGAGAACACCTTTATTTAACCAGGTAGGCCAGTTGAGAACACCTTTATTTAACCAGGTAGGCCAGTTGAGAACACCTTTATTTAACCAGGTAGGCTAGTTGAGAACACCTTTATTTAACCAGGTCGGCCAGTTGAGAACACCTTTATTTAACCAGGTAACCAGGGCCAGTTGAGAACACCTTTATTTAACCAGGTAGGCCAGTTGAGAACACCTTTATTTAACCAGGTAGGCCAGTTGAGAACACCTTTATTTAACCAGGTAGGCCAGTTGAGAACACCTTTATTTAACCAGGTAGGCCAGTTGAGAACACCTTTATTTAACCAGGTAGGCCAGTTGAGAACACCTTTATTTAACCAGGTGAGGCCAGTTGAGGAACACCTTTATTTAACCCAGTTGAGAACACCTTTATTTAACCAGTTGGCTTTATTTAAGGCCAGTTGAGAACACCTTTATTTAACCAGGTAGGCCAGTTGAGAACACCTTTATTTAACCAGGTAGGCCAGTTGAGAACACCTTTATTTAACCAGGGAGGCCAGTTGAGAACACCTTTATTTAACCAGGTAGGCCAGTTGAGAACACCTTTATTTAACCAGGTAGGCCAGTTGAGAACACCTTTATTTAACCAGGTCGGCCAGTTGAGAACACCTTTATTTAACCAGGAACACCTTTATTTAACCGGCTAGTTGAGAACACCTTTATTTAACCAGGTCGGCCAGTTGAGAACACCTTTATTTAACCAGGTAGGCCAGTTGAGAACACCTTTATTTAACCAGGGAGGCCAGTTGAGAACACCTTTATTTAACCAGGTAGGCCAGTTGAGAACACCTTTATTTAACCAGGTAGGCCAGTTGAGAACACCTTTATTTAACCAGGTAGGCCAGTTGAGAACACCTTTATTTAACCAGGTAGGCCAGTTGAGAACACCTTTATTTAACCAGGTAGGCTAGTTGAGAACACCTTTATTTAACCAGGGAGGCTAGTTGAGAACACCTTTATTTAACCAGGGAGGCTAGTTGAGAACACCTTTATTTAACCAGGTAGGCTAGTTGAGAACACCTTTATTTAACCAGGTAGGCCAGTTGAGAACCAAGTTCTCATTTACAACTGCGACCTGGCCAAGATAAAGCAAAGCAGTGCGACACAAACAACACAGAGTTACACATGGAATAAACAAACATACAGTCAATAGTACAGTAGAAAGGGAGAGAGGGAGGGAAGGAGAGGAATACAGGACAGAGATGGAGAGAGGGAGAATGGGAGAGAGAGAGAGGGAGAGAGGGAGAGAGAGGGATAGAGGGAGAATGGGAGAGAGAGAGGGAGAATGGGAGAAAGAGAGGGAAAATGGGAGAGAGAGAGGGAGAATGGGAGAATGAGAGGGAGAATGGAGATGGGAGAGAGAGAGGGAGAATGGGAGAGAGAGAGGGAGAATGGGGGAGAGATGGGAGAGAGGGAGAATGGGAGAGAGAGAGGGAGAATGGGAGAGAGGGAGAAATGAGGGAGAATGGGAGAGAATGGGAGAAAGTGAGGGAGAATGGGAGAGAGAGAGGGAGAATGGGAGAGAGAGAGGGAGAATGGGAGAAAGAGAGAGAGAATGGGAGAAAAATGAGGGAGAATGGGAGAGAATGGGAGAAAGAGGGAGAATGGGAGAGAGAGAGGGAGAATGGGAGAGAGAGAGGGAGAATGGGAGAGAGAGAGAGAGAATGGGAGAATGGGAGAAAGAGGGAGAATGGGAGAGAGAGAGGGAGAATGGGAGAGGGAGAATGGGAGAAAGTGAGGGAGAATGGGAGAGAGAGAGGGAGAATGGGAGAGAGAGGGAGAATGGGAGAGAGAGAGGGAGAATGGGGAGAGAGAGGGAGAGTGGGAGAGAATGGGAGAGAGAGAGGGAGAATGGGAGAGAGAGAGGGAGAATGGGAGAGAGAGAGGGAGAATGGGAGAGAGAGAGGGAGAATGGGAGAGAGAGAATGGGAGAGAATGGGAGAGTGAGGGAGAATGGGAGAGAATGGGAGAAAGAGGGAGAATGGGAGAGAGAGAGGGAGAATGGGAGAGAGAGAGGGAGAATGGGAGAGAGAGAGGGAGAATGGGAGAAAGAGGGAGATGGGAGAAAGAGGGAGAATGGGAGATGGGAGAGAGGGAGAATGGGAGAGAGAGAGGGAGAATGGGAGAGAGAGAGGGAGAATGGGAGAGAGAGAGGGGAGAATGGGAGAGAGAGAGGGAGAATGGGAGAGAGAGAGAGAGAATGGGAGAGAGTGAGGGAGAATGGGAGAATGGGAGAATGGGGAGAGAGGGAGAATGGGTTCCTTTGAGAATGGGTCTTTTGAGGGAGAATGGGAGATGAGGGAGAATGGGAGAGAGAGGGGAAGGAGGAGTGATACAGGAGGGAGAATGGGAGGGAGATGGGAGTTTTAGAGAGATGAGAATGGGAGGGAGAGAGAATGGGAGAGAGAGAGATGTGAGGGAGATGGATGGGAGAATGAGAGAGAATGGGAGAGGGAGGGAGAATGGGAGAGAGAGGTGAGGGAGAATGGGAGTGAATGGGAGTGAGAGAGATGTGAGGGAGATGGAGTGAGTGAGAGAGATGAGAGGGAGAAGGAGTGAGTGAGAGATGGGAGAGTGAGGGAGAGGAGAGGGTGAGAGAGAGAGATGGAGAGGAAAGAGATACAGGAGTGAGTGAGAGAGATGAGAGGGAGAAGGAGTCTTTTGAGTAGGGAGATGAGAGATGCGAGGGAGAAGGAGTGAGTGAGAGAGATGTGAGGGAGATGGAGTGAGTGAGAGAGATGAGAGGGAGAAGGAGTGAGTGAGAGAGATGTGAGGGAGAAGGAGTGAGTGAGGGAGAAGGAGTGAGTGAGAGAGATGTGAGGGAGAAGGAGTGAGTGAGAGAGATGCGAGGGAGAAGGAGTGAGTGAGAGAGATGCGAGGGAGAAGGAGTGAGTGAGAGAGATGCGAGGGAGAAGGAGTGAGAGAGGGAGAAGATGAGTGAGAGAGATGAAGGAGAAGGAGTGAGTGAGAGAGATGCGAGGGAGAAGGAGTAGGAGTGAGAGAGATGAGATGGGAGAAGGAGGAGTGAGAGAGATGGAGGGGAGAAGGAGTGAGAGAGATGAGAGAGATGCGAGGGAGAAGGAGTGAGTGAGAGAGATGCGAGGGAGAAGGAGTGAGTGAGAGAGATGCGAGGGAGAGGGGAGAAGGAGATGAGTGAGAGAGATGCGGGGGAGAAGGAGTGAGAGAGATGCGAGGGAGAAGGAGTGAGTGAGAGAGATGCGAGGGAGAAGGAGTGAGTGAGAGAGATGCGACAGGGGAGAAGGAGTGAGTGAGAGAGATGCGGGGGAGAAGGAGTGAGTGAGAGAGATGCGGGGGAGAAGGAGTGAGAGAGATATGGGTCCAAGCCCCTGTTCCCCTGCTGTTAAATCCCAACAAAATCCAGACTTGTTTACAGTGGGGGTTCAGCTCAGCCAAAGCCCTACGGTAGATCCAGTACAGTACTCTGCTTGTGAGCAGCTTAAAACCCCTTTCTCAATACGTTTTATTGCTCAGTGTCAAGTCAACACACAGTATAATGAGATGCTATGACTGCTTAGGAAACTCAGGGAGCTCAGAGCTAACCTGTCTGTCACCTACCTGGGCCCGTATTCACAAAGCGTCTCAGAGAAGGAGTGCTGATCTAGGATCAGGTCCTGCCTTTTATTCCTTATGATGTCAAAGGCAGAACTGATTCTAGATCAGCTCTCCTACTCTGAATACAGGTCCTGAGCTATTAGGGGACAGTATTAGTTGGAACTTAGCTCTAATTTCTCCCTGTGATACAGTGTTCTGGTTGGTCTTTCTCCCTGTGATTCAGTGTTCTGGTTGGTCTTTCTCCCTGTGATACAGTGTTCTGGTTGGTCTTTCTCCCTGTGATTCAGTGTTCTGGTTGGTCTTTCTCCCTGTGATACAGTGTTCTGGTTGGTCTTTCTCCCTGTGATACAGTGCTCTGGTTGGTCTTTCTCCCTGTGGTCTTTCTGCCTGTGATACAGTGTTCTGGTTGGTCTTTCTCCCTGTGATACAGTGTGCTGGTTGGTCTTTCTCCCTGTGATACAGTGCTCTGGTTGGTCTTTCTCCCTGTGGTCTTTCTGCCTGTGATACAGTGTGCTGGTTGGTCTTTCTCCCTGTGATACAGTGTGCTGGTTGGTCTTTCTCCCTGTGATACAGTGTTCTGGTTGGTCTTTCTCCCTGTGGTCTTTCTCCCTGTGATACAGTGTTCTGGTTGGTCTTTCTCCCTGTGATACAGTGTTCTGGTTGGTCTTTCTCCCTGTGATACAGTGTTCTGGTTGGTCTTTCTCCCTGTGATACAGTGTTCTGGTTGGTCTTTCTCCCTGTGATACAGTGTTCTGGTTGGTCTTTCTCCCTGTGATACAGTGTTCTGGTTGGTCTTTCTCCCTGTGATTCAGTGTTCTGGTTGGTCTTTCTCCCTGTGATACAGTGTTCTGGTTGGTCCCTTTCAGTGTTCTGGTTGGTCTTTCTCCCTGTGATACAGTGTTCTGGTCTTTCTCCCTGTCAGTCTTGGTCTTTCCCTGTGATACAGTGTCTGGTTGGTCTTTCTCCCTGTGATACAGTGTTGTCAGTGTTGGTCTTTCTCCCTGTGATGGTTGGTCTTTCTCCCTGTGATACAGTGTTCTTGGTCTTTCTCCCTGTGATGGTCTTTCTCCCTGTGATTCAGTGTTCTGGTTGGTCTTTCTCCCTGTGATAGTGTTCTGGTTGGTCTTTCTCCTGTGATACAGTGTTCTGGTCTGGTCTTTCCCTGTGATACAGTGTTCTTGGTCTTTCTCCCTGTGATACAGTGTTCTGGTTGGTCTTTCTCCCTGTGATACAGTGTTCTGGTTGGTCTTTCTCCCTGTGGTCTTTCTCCCTGTGATACAGTGTTCTGGTTGGTCTTTCTCCCTGTGATACAGTGTTCTGGTTGGTCTTTCTCCCTGTGGTCTTTCTCCCAGTGATACAGTGTTCTGGTTGGTCTTTCTCCCTGTGATACAGTGTTCTGGTTGGTCTTTCTCCCTGTGATACAGTGTTCTGTTTGGTCTTTCTCCCTGTGATACAGTGTTCTGGTTGGTCTTTCTCCCTGTGATTCAGTGTTCTGGTTGGTCTTTCTCCCTGTGATTCAGTGTTCTGGATGGTCTTTCTCCCAGTGATACAGTGTTCTGGTTGGTCTTTCTCCCTGTGATTCAGTGTTCTGGTTGGTCTTTCTCCCTGTGATACAGTGCTCTGGTTGTTCATACTAAAGTCATGTGTAGCTGAACATTTCTTCCTTATCTCTCTTCTCATCTCCCCTCCCCTCCTCATCTCTCATGTCCTCTCCTCACCCCTCCTCTCATCTCACCTCCCCTCCTCTCATCTCTCCTGTCCTCTACTCACCTCTCATCTCCCCTCCCCTCATCTCTCCTCTCCTCACCTCTCCTATCTTCTGCTTCTCTTCACTTCTCTCCTCTCATAGCAGATTATTATCTCAGAGCTAAATTATTGACGAGGCTCTACATAGCCTCTACCTGTAATTAATGTCTGCTGTGTAGCTAGCCTAGCGTTAATAGTCTGCTTTGGAGCTAGCCTAGCATTAATTATCTGCTGTGTAGCTAGCCTAGCGCAATAGTCTGCTGTGTAGCTAGCCTAGCGTTAATAGTCTGCTGTATAGCTAGCCTAGCGTTAATAGTCTGCTGTGTAGCTAGCCTAGCGTTAATAGTCTGCTGTGGAGCTAGCCTAGCGTTAATAGTCTGCTGTGTGGCTAGCCTAGCGTTAATAGTCTGCTGTGTGGCTAGCCTAGCGTTAATAGTCTGCTGTGGTGCTAGCCTAGGTGGGTGAGAATGGAGAGGGATGGACAGAGGAGGGAGGGGGTCTTAGAGAAAGAGGACAGAATGTGTGTGAGAATGAAGAGATATGGAGGGAGATTGAGACCAAGCAGAGAGAGAAAAAGAGAGAGAGCGCTCCTGGCTCCAGCCATGTGGCTGTGGCTAGCTTTCATCTGAATACTGCCTTCCCAGCCTGCCTCTCTACCCTTGACCAAGGTCTTTTACCTAATGCAAGTAGTGCAGGGAAAAAATACACTTCAATTTACATTGAAGGCAAGCTAAGAGGGTCAAAGAAATGAAAATATGAATTATGGAAACTGTGTGTGCATCTATTCCCTATATAGTGCAGTACTTTTGGGACGCGGACTATGAAACAGGGTGGGACAGATGGAAGGTCGTAATAATCTGAAGGTCTGCCTCTAGTTTGTTATGATTACAGGGTTGGCATATAACAGTTGGCTGTGCCAGAGAACTCACTCACACTCTCTTTCTATCTCACTCTGACTCTCACTCTCTGACTCTCGTGCTTCTCTTTCTCTCTCTCTCTCTCTCTCTCTCGCTCTCTCACTCTCTGACTCTCACGCTTTCTCTCTCTCTCTCTCTCTCTCTCTCTCTCTCTCTCTCTCTCTCTCTGACTCTCACACTTTCTCTCTCTCTCTCACTCTTTGACTCTCACACTCTCTCTCTTACTCTCTCTCTCACATACTATTTCTCTCTTTCTCTCTTATTCTCACTCTCTGACTCTCACTCACTCACTCACTCACTCACTCACTCACTCACTCACTCACTCACTCACTCACTCACTCACTCACTCACTCACTCACTCACTCACTCACTCACTCACTCTCTCTCTCACTCTCTCTCCCTAGATACTCTGTGATTGTACAGTACGTGATGTTCTGAAATGTCTCTCTGGTTTCGAGATTTCAGCTATTTCTGCCAGACAACATTTCTATTTTCCTTCAGAAATGCTATCAATAGCTTCAAAGCACTTCTCTCCCCAGACCTTGAAATGCTCAAAGACATGTAGCTAGCAGTGTACAACCACAATACCTGCCTGGCTACTGCTGTCTTCAGATCAGAGAGATATCGACCTCGGCCTAAACATCAGCGCCACAGGTACCTTCCACAAAGCGGAGAGACAAGGCTAGAAGGGCCTTCTATGCCATCAAAAGGAACATCAAATTCAACATATCAATTAGGATCTGACCAAAAATACTTGAATCAGTTATAGAACCCTTTATGGTAGTGAGGTCTGGGGTCTGCTCACTAGCCAAGAATTCACAAATACCAAATTGAGACTCTGCCTACAGAAGTCTGCAAAAATATCCTCTGTGTACAACGTAGAACACCAAATAATGCATGCAGAGCAGAATTAGGCCGATACCCACTATTTATCAAAATCCAGAAAAGAGCCGTTAAATTCTACAACCACCTAAAAGGAAGCGATTCACAAACCTTCCATAACAAAGCCATCACCTACAGAGAGATGAACCTGGAGAAGAGTCCCCTAAGCAAGCTGGTCCTGGGGCTCTGTTCATAAACACAAACACACCCTACAGAGCCCCAGGACAGCAGCACAATTAGACTCAACCAAATCATGAGAAAACAAAAAGATAATTACTTGACACATTGGAAAGAATTAACAAAAAAACAGAGCAAACTAGAATGCTATTTATCCCTAAACAGAGAGTACACAGCGGCAGAATACCTGACCACTGTGACTGACCCAAACTTAAGGAAAGCCTTGACTATGTACAGACTCAGTGAGCATAGCCTTGCTATTGAGAAAGGCCGCTGTAGGCAGACATGGCTCTCAAGAGGAGACAGGCTATGTGCTCACTACCCACAAAATGAGGTGGAAACTGAGCTTCCTAACCTCCTGCCAAATGTATGACCATATTAGAGACACATATTTCCCTCAGATTACACAGATCCACAAAGAATTCAAAAACAAACCCAATTTTAAAAAACTCCCATATCTACTGGGTGAAATACCACAGTGTGCATCACAGCAGCAAGATGTGTGACCTGTTGCCACAAGAAAAGGGCAACCAGTGAAGAACAAACACCATTGTAAATACAACCCATATTTATGCTTATTTATTTTCCCTTTGTACTTTAACTATTTGCACATCATTACACCACTGTATATAGTCATAATAGTTCTTTAAGGAACTTCTGTTAGTGTGATGTTCACTGTTCATTTTTTATGTTTACTTCACATCATTACACCACTGTATATAGACATAATATGACATTTGAAATGTCTTTAAGTTCTTTAAGGAACTTCTGTGAGTGTAACGTTCACTGTTCATTTTTTATGTTGACTTCCTTTCCATTTAGCTTTGGTTTGTTAACATATGTTTCCTCTGCCAATAAAGCCCTTGAATTGAATTGATATCTACTACTATATTCTGTAGAGGCCCCGTCCAGGATCTCTAGCTTTGTCCTTGGACCTCAGCGCTGCCAGGGTTCAAAGAGGTCACTTCCTGTCACGCAGAGAACAGGTCGCCGCTTCCACACCTCTCTCTCTCTCCACTGCTTCCAGGTCATCGCCACGGCGCCCAAAATAACTCGCCTGAACTAATTAGCGTAATTAATTTCACTTATAGCAGTTAATTATTTCACCATGATGGATAGAAGGGAGAAAAAAATAGGAAAGTGAACCTTGAAGAAGGGAAGAGGACAGGAGGAACGGGAGGAATCAGATGGAGTGTGTGTGTGTGTGTGTGTGTGTGTGTGTGTGTGTGTGTGCGTGTGCGTGTGCGTGTGCGTGTGCGTGTGCGTGTGTGCGAGTGTGTGTCGTGTGCGTGTGCGTGTGCGTGTGCGTGTGCGTGTGCGTGTGCGTGCGCGTGCGTGTGTGTGTGTGCGTGTGCGTATGTTTCTCATGGCCTGTATGCCCTCTACTCTCTCTGGGAAATAACTAAAGGGATGAACCTAATTAAAAGGAACTGACGCTCTGCTCAGCTCAGCCCCTCACACACTTTAAAAAGCTGGACTTTTTTTTTTCCTCGATATGTCAATGAGAAAAAAGGAAAACAGCCATCCGCTTTCCAGCTTTTGACTCAACAAGGTTCTCGCACCATAGAATCAAGGGCTTTTCCCTGGACGGCTAGTGGAGTGGTGGTGGAAACAGAGGTTTCAGAGGGCTACATTTGGCAGGATTACCTGTATCTGTGTTCCTGTCAATCATTGACTCGTCTATGGTGTTTCCATATAAGCCCCTCAGCAACAAGGCTCCTGGCAACAAGCCTAGGTGCTTGTTACTTAGTGTACACCAAGGCCTGCAGTCATACAGTTCCTCATAGGAGTGCTGATCTAGGATCAGTTTGGCACTTCCAATTCTGATTTATTGATTGGGGAAGCAGCTCTCAGTACACTTTATGTATACATACGGGTTCAGAATTAACAGGGTAGGGTCTGCTCTCACCTGGGCAATAGGATGTTTCTGGCATCCTCAGCCCTCTGTCTGGTCAGAGGGAGGACGCTGTGTTCCCCTCCACCCTCACCCCCTCACCCCCTCGTCTCCAACCTCACCCCCCGTCTGCACCCCTCCACTTTAACCCGTCTCCAACCTCACCCCCTCGTCTGCACCCCTCCACTTTAACCCCTCGTCTGCACCCCTCCACTTTAACCCCTCGTCTCCAACCTCACCCCCTCGTCTGCACCCCTCCCCTCCAACCCCCTTTCCAACCTCACCCCCGTCTGCACCCCTCCACTTTAACCCCTCGTCTCCACCCCTCTGCACCCCCCACTTTCACCCCCCGTCTCGTCTGCACCCCTCCACCCTCACCCACTCGTCTCCACCTTCACCCCCTCTCCACCCCTCCACTTTAACCCCTCGTCTGCACCCCTCCACCCTCACCCCCTCGTCTCCAACCTCACCTCCCCCTCGTCTGCACCCCTCCACCCTCACCCACTCGTCTCCACCCTCACCCCCTTGCCTCACCCCCTCATTTACACCCCTCACCCTCTCATCTAACTCTGGAGAGTAGGTAGAAATACAGAGGGAATGTCTGTGTTCATATCAGAGAGAGAGAGAGAGAACTATAGACTGTGGTTCTTAGTTGTGTGTGAGAGATAGTGATGTTACGCGGTTCTATATTTAACACGCTGAGCAATGTTAAAGTTTATATACAGTAGAGCCTGCGCCTCTGTAACTATTCACAATCCCTCTTCTGACTGGGAAAGAGTCCAGGTTTTAAATACCAGGGCTCGCATTCAAACGCTGAATTTTCCTAGTGGATCTACAAGCAGGGTGATGTGTCCCAAATGCCGGCGTATTCCCTACGTAGTGCACTACTTTTTAACCAGCTCCGGTCTAAAGTAGTGCACTATATAGGGAATATGGTGCCATTTGGTACGCAGACATGGAATAGTGCTGAAATCACCCTCAGTTCCATTAACTTTAATATGGAAATGACACTGTTGAAATTACACTACAGCGGAATGTGTTAGTCACCCTGTAAAATGAGCGTGTGTGTGTGTGTGTGTGTGTGTGTGTGTGTGTGTGTGTGTGTGTCTGTCTGTCTGTGTGTGTCTGTCTGTCTGTCTGTCTGTCTGTCTGTCTGTCTGTCTGTGTCTGTCTGTCTGTCTGTCTGTCTGTCTGTCTGTCTGTCTGTCTGTTGACTGTCTGTCTGTGTGTCTGTCTGTCTGTCTGTGTGTGTGTGTGTCTGTCTGTCTTTGTGTGTGTGTGTGTGTGTCAGCTTTGTGTGTGTGTGTGTGTCTGTGTCTGTGTGTGTGTGTGTGTGTCTGTCTGTCTTTGTGTGTGTGTGTGTGTGTCAGCTTTGAGACGGGTCTCTTTCCTGTAGCAGTAAATCCTGACGACTCCCGGTTCTCAGTCGTCTTCCCTTACATCCCGTCGACTCAGATTGAAAGATGACTTATCACGTTACGAGCATCAACTACACTGGTAAACACATCAACATGAGCTTTCCCCATCACCAGCGAGCCACATTCATCTGAGCATTCTCCCTGAGTGATGAGGGGTGTTGCTTCTGTATCAGTGGAAGATTGATAGAGATTTAAGCCCCAGTGTGTGTGTGTGTGTGTGTTACTCTGAGATTTAGACCACAGTGTGTTACTCTGAGATTTAGACCACAGTGTGTTACTCTGAGATGTAAACCACAGTGTGTGTGTGTGTGTGTGTGTTACTCTGAGATTTAGACCACAGTGTGTTACTCTGAGATTTAGACCACAGTGTGTTACTCTGAGATTTAGACCACAGTGTGTTACTCTGAGATGTAAACCACAGTGTGTGTGTGTGTGTGTGTGTTACTCTGAGATTTAGACCACAGTGTGTTACTCTGAGATTTAGACCACAGTGTGTTACTCTGAGATTTAGACCACAGTGTGTTACTCTGAGATTTAGACCACAGTGTGTGTTACTCTGAGATTTAGACCACAGTGTGTTACTCTGAGATTTAGACCACAGTGTGTGTGTTCCTCACCAGGTCGTAACTGAGCTGATGACGGTGTAGGATCTAAATGTTTCTTATCCCTCTCAGAAACAGAGAACAGAACATCACATCATCTGATGAGCTGACAGGGGATGGGGAACCCTGGGGGGTCTGGAGAACCCTGGGGGGTCTAGAGAGACACAGGGATCCAGTGGTCTGGGGAACCCTGGGGGGTCTGGAGAGACACAGGGATCCAGTGGTCTGGGGAACCCTGGGGGGTCTGGAGAGACACAGGGATCCAGTGGTCTGGGGAACCCTGGGGGGTCTGGAGAGACACAGGGATCCAGTGGTCTGGGGAACCCTGGGGGTCTGGAGAGACACAGGGATCCAGTGGTCTGGGGAACCCTGGGGGTCTGGGGGTCTGGAGAGTGGGGGTCACAGAGATGCAGTGGTCTGGGGAACCCTGGGGGTCTGGAGAGACACAGGGATCCAGTGGTCTGGGGAACCCTGGGGGTCTGGAGAACCCTGGGGGTCTAGAGAGACACAGGATCCAGTGGTCTGGGGGGAGAGACACAGGGATCCAGTGGTCTGGGGAACCCTGGGGGTCTAGAGAGACACAGGGATCCAGTGGTCTGGGGAACCCTGGGGGTCTAGAGAGACACAGGGATCCAGTGGTCTGGGGAACCCTGGGGGTCTGGAGAGACACAGGGATCCAGTGGTCTGGGGAACCCTGGGGGTCTAGAGAGACACAGGGATCCAGTGGTCTGGGGAACCCTGGGGGTCTAGAGAGACACAGGATCCAGTGGTCTGGGGAACCCTGGGGGGTCTGGAGAGACACAGGGATCCAGTGGTCTGGGGAACCCTGGGGGGTCTAGAGAGACACAGGGATCCAGTGGTCTGGGGAACCCTGGGGGGTCTAGAGAGACACAGGGATCCAGTGGTCTGGGGAACCCTGGGGGGTCTGGAGAGACACAGGGATCCAGTGGTCCCCTCTATAATAGTGGAAGGCAGCACATCAAGTGTTTTGGGTTCCTGTATGTGAAGCAGACTGAGCTATACCAGATACAGGAGGGGCACAGCATCATCCTTTATCTTCTGAGAGGTTGGCAACATGGCTGTGCCAAGGCCCTTCGACTTTCTCTTAGTTCAACATCAAACTCACACACAGAGACCCAGGTCCAGGCTCCATAGTGTTGGCTGACTCCACTGTCTTCAAATAGAATAGAGTGAGATGATGGCAGCCTGGCTAGCTGTAACTGTGATGGCATGGCTAGTCTAAATGTTTAGTTCCAACCTGCTCTAGGACAGGCTAATGGATTGGGGAGGAGAGGGAGGGAGGGAGGAATGTTGGGGAGGCTATCTGGGAACAGCTAACTCCTGCTGTTCTATAGGGCTGGGGTATAAGGCTGTGGTATAGGGCTGGGGTATAGGACTGGGATACAGGGCTGGGGTATAGGGCTGGGGTGTATGGCTGGGGTGTATGGCTGGGGTATGGCTGGGGTATAGGACTGGGGTATAGGGCTGGGGTATAGGGCTGGGGTATAGGGCTGGGGTATAGGGATGGGGTATAGGACTAGGGGGTATAGGGCTGGGGTATAGGGCTGGGGTATAGGGCTGGGGTATAGGGCTGGGGTATAGGGCTGGGGTATAGGGCTAGGGTATAGGGCTGGGGTATAGGGTATAGGTCTGGGGTATAGGGATGGGGTATAGGACTGGGGTATAGAGCTGGGTTATAGGGCTAGGGTATAGAACTAGGGTATAGGACTGGGGTATAGGGCTGGGGTATAGAGCTGGGGTATAGAGCTGGGTTATAGGGCTGGGGTATAGGGCTGGGGTATTGGGCTGCGGTATAGGGCTGGGGTATGGGGCTGGGGTATAGGGCTGGGTATAGGGCTAGGGTATAGAGCTGGAGTATAGGGCTGGGGTATAGGGCTGGGGTATAGGGCTAGGGTATAGAGCTGGGGTATGGGGCTGGGGTATAGGGCTGGGGTATAGGGCTGGGTATAGGGCTAGGGTATAGGGCTGGGGTATAGGGCTGGGGTATAGGGCTGGGTTATAGGACTGGGGTATAGAGCTGGGTTATAGGACTGGGGTATAGAGCTGGGGTATAGGGTATAGGGCTGGGGTATAGGGCTGGGGTATAGGGTATAGGGCTTGGGTATAGGACTGGGGTATAGGGCTGGGGTATAGGACTGGGGTATAGGGCTGGGGTATAGAGCTGGGGTATAGGGTATAGGGCTGGGGTATAGGGCTGGGGTATAGGGCTAGGGTATAGAGCTGGGGTATATGGCTAGGGTATAGGGCTGGGGTATAGGGCTGGGGTATAGGGCTGGGTTATAGGGTATAGGGCTGGGGTATAGGGCTAGGGTATAGGGCTGGGATATAGGGCTAGGGTATAGGACTGGGGTATAGGGCTGGGGTATAGGGCTGGGGTATATACGGAACCTACCAGCTAATGTCCCAGTGAGTCACTAGAAACGTTTGTTTCAGTAGTTAGGACACAATTTAATATAAGCAGGAATAATCAGTAACTTCAGTGGGGTTTGGAGTTGTGTAAAACGTGTACACACACACACACATGCACACACACACACGCGCACACACATGCACACACGCACGCATGCACGCACACACACACACACGCACGCACGCACACACACACACACGCGCACGCACACACACACTCACACAGCAACAACACTCAGAGTGTGTATTTGAGTTGAGTAATGACGACCAGGGCTGTGTTCCAGATGGCCCCCTATTCCCTGTATAGAGGCCTGTGGACCCTGGTCAGATGGCCCACTATTCCCTGTATAGAGGCCTGTGGACCCTGGTCAGATGGCCCCCTATTCCCTATATAGAGGCCTGTGGACCCTGGTCAGATGGCCCCCTATTCACTATATAGAGGTCTGTGGACCCTGGTCAGATGGCCCCCTATTCCCTATATAGAGGCCTGTGGACCCTGGTCAAAAGGTCTGCACCATACACTGAATAGGGGGCATTTGCAACACCCCAGGCAGAGAGGATGTTTTCTCGGCTCCTGTAGCAAGGTAACGTGTGTGTGTGTGTGTGTGCGTGCGTGTGTGTGTGTGTGGAGGGAGATCTGTCTCTTAGCCAAGCTGATGAGGTCACACACACCATAATCCTCTATCTGATTATCTCTCCAACCTCCTAGAGAGAGATGGAGAGAGAACGAGAGGGACAGAGTCAAAGACTGAGGGATAGAGAGACAGAAGGAGGGTTAGAGAGAGAAGGAGGGTTAGAGAGAGAGAGAATGGATGGAGAGAGAGAATGAGGGATAGAGAGAGGAGGGATAGAGAGAGAGAAGGAGGGTTAGAGAGAGAGAGAAGGGATGGAGAGAGAGAATGAGGGATAGAGAGAGGAGGGATAGAGAGAGAGAAGGGATAGAGAGAGAGAAGGGATGGAGAGAGAGAATGAGGGATAGAGAGAAGGAGGGTTAGAGAGAGAGAAGGAGGGATAGAGAGAGAGAAGGGATGGAGAGAGAGAATGAGGGATAGAGAGAGAGGAGGGATGGAGAGAGAGAATGAGGGATAGAGAGAAGGAGGGTTAGAGAGAGAGAAGGAGGGATAGAGAGAGAGAAGGGATGGAGAGAGAGAATGAGGGATAGAGAGAGAGGAGGGATAGAGAGAGTGGAGGGATAGAGAGAGAGAAGGGATGGAGAGAGAGAATGAGGGATAGAGAGAAGGAGGGTTAGAGAGAGAGAAGGAGGGATGGAGAGAGAGAAGGGATGGAGAGAAAGAATGGGGGATAGAGCGAGTGGAGGGATAGAGAGAGAGAAGGAGGGATAGAAAGAGAGAAAAGGAGGGTTAGCGAGAGAGGAGGGATAGAGAGAGAGAGGAGGGATAGAGAGAGAGGAGGGATAGAGAGAGAGGAGGGATAGAAAGAGAGAGAAGGAGGGATAGAGAGAGGAGGGATAGAGAGAGAAGGAGGGATAGAGGGAGAGGAGGAGGGATTGAGAGAGAAACACCAGGCTCAAACCTCCTTCCTTAATATCCAAACACACACAGTCCAACTGTTGAATCCATCCTACAACCTCCTGGAGAGGCTGACTAGATCACCTTGTACTATTCAACCTCCTGGAGAGGCTGACTAGATCACCCTGAACTCTTCAACCTCCTGGAGAGGCTGACAAGATCACCCTGAACTCTTCAACCTCCTGGAGAGGCTGACTAGATCACCCTGAACTCTTAAACCTCCTGGAGAGGCTGACAAGATCACCCTGAACTCTTCAACCTCCTGGAGAGGCTGACTAGATCTCTCTGATTGCTGGGTAGATTTGGGTGTTTAGAGCTTAGTGCTGTTTACTGTGTGTGTGTGTGTGTGTGTGTGTGTGTGTGTGTGTGTGTGTGTGTGTGTGTGTGTGTGTGTGTGTGTGTGTGTGTGGGTCTCTGTGGATATGCTGGAGGGTGAGTCATGCATCAGTGAGTGTGGATGTCAGACAGCACACACACACACACACACACACACACACACACACACACACACACACACACACACACACACACACACACACACACACACACACACACACACACACACACACACACACACACACAGTGTGGTCCAGTCAGGTCCCTGTGCTCTGTGGGAGATCTGGAACACAGAAAGCGAGGCAGCCTCGCCTCTCCTCTCCTCTCCTCTCCAGACATGACAAATGTACTGTGTACTCTGATAGAGGTAGTACTGAGTACTATACAGACATGACACATGTACTGTGTACTCTGATAGAGGTAGTACTGAGTACTATACAGACATGACACATGTACTGTGTACTCTGATAGAGGTAGTACTGAGTACCATACAGACATGACACATGTACTGTGTACTCTGATAGAGGTAGTACTGAGTACTATACAGACATGACACATGTACTGTGTACTCTGATAGAGGTAGTACTGAGTACTATACAGACATGACACATGTACTGTGTACTCTGATAGAGGTAGTACTGAGTACTATACAGACATGACACATGTACTGTGTACTCTGATAGAGGTAGTACTGAGTACTATACAGACATGACACATGTACTGTGTACTCTGATAGAGGTAGTACTGAGTACTATACAGACATGACACATGTACTGTGTACTCTGATAGAGGTAGTACTGAGTACTATACAGACATGACACATGTACTGTGTACTCTGATAGAGGTAGTACTGAGTACTATACAGACATGACACATGTACTGTTATTCAGAAAGTACAAAAGATTATTCTTATTCTCATGAATCTACAAACAGACCATGACACATGTACTGTGACTCTTTTCCACAATTCTGTTCTCTGTTACAGCCTTATTCTAACTCTCTCTCTTATTCTTCTTCTCATCTCTATTCAGAAAATTCAGACCCCTTGACTTTCTCTCTCTTGTTCTGTTCTTATCTCTCTCTCTCTTCTCTCTCTCTCTCTCTCTCTCAAACTCTCGTTCACTTTCTTTCTCTCTTTCTCTCTCTCTCTCTCTCTCTCTCTCTCTCTCTCTCTCTCTCTCTCTCTCTCTCTCTCTCTCTCTCTCTCTCTCTTTCAATCACACAGGCCTCATGGTGATTTCTCAGTGTGAATAAATCCTCTAGTCCTCTATTTCAGCAGCTCCACAGAAGGAGAGATAAATGATTTACTCCCTCCCTCCCTCCCTCCCTCCCTCCCTCCCTCCCTCCCTCCCTCCCTCCCTCCCTCCCTCCCTCCCTCCCTCCCTCCCCCTCCCTCCCTCCCTCCCTCCCTCCCTCCCTTTTTGCAAACATCCGTTCCCTCAGTTCCGCCAGAGAGGCTGGTGTGGGATATGAAATGTAGGACTTTACATTTGCCTTGGGAAATAGAATGTAATAATAAAATGTCACCTCAAAAAATATCTAAAAAATAGTTTTCATATATCTGGAAACAGCGACGTATTAAATGACATATAGTTTATTGATTTATTTTTAGTCCCATATTGATATTTTTGTTGTTGTTGTTTTTGTTGTCCCATATTGATTAGTTTTTAGTCATATGGGATGTGCTGCATTTATCCAACCCACTAATGATTTATTGACCCTCTTATATGTGATTTAGATATTTCAATATTGAAGCCAAATGTACATACTAATTGGCATTCATACACACCTGAAACATGGTGAACTATATGTATGTGATCTCCTAATGCCTGTGTCAGTTTGTGAGGCATACTGTTTGTGTAGCATACTGTTTGTGTAGCATACTGTTTGTGTAGCATACTGTTTGTGTAGCATACTGTTTGTGTAGCATACTGTTTGTGTAGCATACTGTTTGTGTAGCATACTGTTTGTGTAGCATACTGTTTGTGTAGCATACGGTTTGTGTAGCATACGGTTTGTGTAGCATACTGTTTGTGTAGCATACTGTTTGTGTAGCATACTGTTTGTGTAGCATACGGTTTGTGTAGCATACTGTTTGTGTAGCATACTGTTTGTGTAGCATACTGTTTGTGTAGCATACGGTTTGTGTAGCATACGTGTTTGTGTAGGGGATCATATGAGGATTTGTGTAGCTCATGAGGACATGGTTTGTGTCAGCATACGGTGGTTGTGATGAGGATATGGGTTTGTGTAGAGGATACTGTTTGTGTGAGCATACTGTTTGTGTGAGGAGCATATGGGTGGTTCAGTGTGAGGATATGGGTGTTTGACTCAGTGTTGAGGACATACGGTTTGTGTAGCATACGGTTTGTGTAGCATACTGTTTGTGTAGCATACTGTTTGTGTAGCATACGGTTTGTGTAGCATATGGTTTGTGTAGCATACGGTTTGTGTAGCATACTGTTTGTGTAGCATACTGTTTGTGTAGCATATGGTTTGTGTAGCATACGTGTGACTTGAAAGCATAGGGGATCATCAGTGATGAGGATATGGGTGGTGGCTCAGTGTTGAGGACATGGGTGGTGGCTCAGTGATGAGGATATGGGTGGTGGCTCAGTGTTGAGGACATGGGTGGTGGCTCAGTGATGAGGATATGGGTGGTGACTCAGTGATGAGGATATGGGTGGTGACTCAGGGTGGTGTGGTGGCTCAGTGTTGAGGATATGGGTTGTGACTCAGTGATGAGGACATGGGTGGTGACTCAGTGATATGGGGACATGGGTGGTGACTCTCATGGGTGTGACTCAGTGAGGATATGGGTGGTGACTCAGTGATGAGGACATGGGTGGTGACTCAGTGATGAGGACATGGGTGGTGACTCAGTGTTGAGGACATGGGTAGTGACTCAGTGTTGAGGATATGGGTGGTGACTCAGTGATGAGGACATGGGTGGGTGACTCAGTGATGAGGACATGGGTGGTGACTCAGTGTTGAGGATATGGTGGTGGCTCAGTGTTGAGGACATGGGTGGTGATATGGGTGGTGACTCAGTGTTGAGGATATGGGTGGTGACTCAGTGTTGAGGATATGGGTGGTGACTCAGTGTTGAGGATATGGGTTGTGACTCAGTGTTGAGGATATGGGTGGTGGCTCAGTGATGAGGATGGGTGGTGACTCAGTGTTGAGGATATGGGTGGTGACACAGTGTTGAGGATATGGGTTGTGACTCAGTGATGAGGACATGGGTGGTGACTCAGTGTTGAGGATATGGGTTGTGACTCAGTGATGAGGACATGGGTGGTGGCTCAGTGTTGAGGATATGGGTGGTGACTCAGTGTTGAGGACATGGGTGGTGACTCAGTGTTGAGGATATGGGTGGTGACTCAGTGTTGAGGATATGGGTGGTGACACAGTGTGAGGATATGAGGATATGGACATGGGTGGTGACTCAGTGATGAGGACATGGGGTGGTGACTCAGTGATGAGGACATGGGTGGTGACTCAGTGATGAGGATATGGGTTGTGACTCAGTGATGAGGATATGGGTGGTGACTCAGTGTTGAGGATATGGGTTGTGACTCAGTGATGAGGACATGGGTGGTGGCTCAGTGTTGAGGATATGGGTGGTGACTCAGTGTTGAGGATATGGGTGGTGACTCAGTGATGAGGACATGGGTGGTGGCTCAGTGTTGAGGATATGGGTGGTGACTCAGTGATGAGGACATGGGTGGTGGCTCAGTGATGAGGATATGGGTGGTGACTCAGTGATGAGGACATGGGTGGTGACTCAGTGATGAGGACATGGGTGGTGACTCAGTGATGAGGACATGGGTGGTGACTCAGTGATGAGGACATGGGTGGTGGCTCAGTGTTGAGGACATGGGTGGTGACTCAGTGATGAGGACATGGGTGGTGACTCAGTGATGGGAGTGACATGATGGTATGGGGTGACTCAGTGATGAGGATATGGGTGGTGACTCAGTGTGATGAGGACATGGGTGGTGGCTCAGTGTTGAGGATATGGGTGGTGACTCAGTGATGAGGACATGGGTGGTGACTCAGTGTGACATGAGGACTCATGGGTTGTGACTCAGTGATGAGGACATGGGTGGTGAGGACATGGGTGGTGGCTCAGTGTTGAGGATATGGGTGGTGACTCAGTGTTGAGGACATGGGTGGTGACTCAGTGTTGAGGATATGGGTTGTGACTCAGTGTTGAGGATATGGGTGGTGACACAGTGTTGAGGATATGGGTGGTGACTCAGTGATGAGGATATGGGTAGTGACTCAGTGATGAGGATATGGGTGGTGACTCAGTGACGAGGATATGGGTGGTGACTCAGTGATGAGGATATGGGTAGTGACTCAGTGATGAGGACATGGGTGGTGGCTCAGTGATGAGGACATGGGTGGTGACTCAGTGATGAGGACATGGGTGGTGACTCAGTGATGAGGACATGGGTGGTGACTCAGTGATGAGGACATGGGTGGTGACTCAGTGATGAGGACATGGGTGGTGGCTCAGTGTTGAGGACATGGGTTGTGACTCAGTGATGAGGACATGGGTGGTGGCTCAGTGTTGAGGACATGGGTGGTGACACAGTGATGAGGACATGGGTAGTGACTCAGTGATGAGGACATGGGTGGTGACTCAGTGTTGAGGATATGGGTGGTGGCTCAGTGTTGAGGACATGGGTGGTGACTCAGTGATGAGGACATGGGTTGTGACTCAGTGTTGAGGATATGGGTGGTGACTCAGTGATGAGGACATGGGTGGTGACTCAGTGATGAGGACATGGGTAGTGACTCATGAGGTGGTGACTCAGTATGAGGTGGGTGACTCAGTGATGAGGACATGGGTGGTGACTCAGTGATGAGGACATGGGTGTGACTCAGTGATGAGGACATGGGTGGTGACTCAGTGTTGAGGACATGGGTTGTGACTCAGTGATGAGGACATGG
>NW_024609790.1:305000-307500 GCF_018296145.1 Oncorhynchus tshawytscha
CCTTTACGATTGGTTGTCTCGATCTATGTCCCTTTACGATTGGTTGTCTCGATCTATGTCCCTTTACGATTGGTTTAACCATTGGCTATTGTTTCTTTATCTGCATCCTTTTACGATTGGTTCATTAACGATTGGTTGTTTCTCAATCTGACGCCCTTTACGATTGGATCATTAACGACTGGATGTTTCTCAATCCGTGCCCCTTTACGATTGGATCATTAACGATTGGTTGTTTCTCAATCTGTGGCCCTTTACGATTGATTCATTAACGATTGGTTGTTTCTCAATCTGACGCCCTTTACGATTGGATCATTAACGACTGGATGTTTCTCAATCCGTCGCCCTTTATGTTTGGTTCATTAACGATTGGTTGTTTCTCAATCTGACGCCCTTTACGATTGGATCATTAACGACTGGATGTTTCTCAATCCGTCCCCCTTTATGTTTTGGTTCATTAACGATTGGTTGTCTCATTCTGTGTCCCTTTACGATTGGTTCATTAACGACTGGTTATGTGATATCACTTGATGAGCCAATAAAACGGTCCCATAGATCCTTGAGTAGAGTGCTGGTGATAAAATGTATCGAAGGAAATACAAAATATGGTAAACCGTCTGAAAGATGACGTTTAAACATGATTCTTTTTTAAATAACAGAAGCCTTCTTGCAGAAAGCATCATTTTAACCGAGAGATTTGGGGCCCGATACTTGGAAGTTTGTGAGATTATTTTTTTTTAGATTGTTATTGGTTGAAACAGAATCACTGGGTCTCAATGCTGTTTCAGTCTGCGAGTCTGTGTGTGATAGTGTCTGGTAAAGGAGGAGCATATCTGATTGGTCTGTGTGTGATAGTGTCTGGTAAAGGAGGAGCATATCTGATTGGTCTGTGTGTGATAGTGTCTGGTAAAGGAGGAGCATATCTGATTGGTCTGTGTGTGATAGTGTCTGGTAAAGGAGGAGCATATCTGATTGGTCTGTTGTTTTATGACCCACTTCACTCTCTGTGGTTCACTGTTGGCACATGTTTATGATGCGTACATCTCAGATGGCCTGGCTGGGCCAATCAGGGGTCAGGGGTTAGTTAAGGACAGGTGAGGTCAACTCCAGAGACTGATCTATGGTCGGTTTGGCTGTTTTATTACCTAGAGGTTGTGGTTAGCATTGGAGTTAGTTAAGCTGATCTTAGATATGTGGTTAGGAGTGACTCCTACCTTGAGTTGCAGGGATGTGGCAATTAGAAATTGGATGTAAGCAGAGGTGAGGGACTGGACTCCAGGACATTATTTAAAATGTGAGGGACTGGACTCCAGGATATTATTTATGAGGTGAGGGACTCCAGGATATTATTTATGAGGTGAGGGACTGGACTCCAGGATATTATTGATGATGTGAGGGACTCCAGGATATTATTTATGAGGTGAGGGACTGGACTCCAGGATATTATTGATGATGTGAGGGACTCCAGGATATTATTTATGAGGTGAGGGACTGGACTTCAGGATATTACTCATGATGTGAGGGACTGGACTCCAGGATATTATTGATGATGTGAGGGACTGAACTCCAGGATATTATTTATGATGTGAGGTGAGGGACTGGACTCCAGGATATTATTGATTATGTGAGGGACTGGACTCCAGGATATTATTTATGATATGAGGGACTCCAGGATATTATTGATGATGTGAGGGACTGGACTCCAGGATATTATTGATTATGTGAGGGACTGGACTCCAGGATATTATTTATGATGTGAGGGACTCCAGGATATTATTGATGATGTGAGGGACTGGACTCCAGGATATTATTGATGATGTGAGGGACTCCAGGATATTATTTATGATGTGAGGGACTGGACTCCAGGATATTATTGATGATGTGAGGGACTGGACTCCAGGATATTATTGATGATGTGAGGGACTCCAGGATATTGTTGATGATGTGAGGGACTGGACTCCAGGATATTATTTATGATGTGAGGGACTGGACTCCAGGATACTATTGATGATGTGAGGGACTGGACTCCAGGATATTATTGATGATGTGAGGGACAGGACTCCAGGATATTATTTATGATGTGAGGGACTTCGGGATATTATTTATGATGTCTGTGAGGGTGTATGTAGGGTGTGTTTGTAATTTTTTTGTGTGTTGTAGATGGTGTGTGTGAGGGTGTGTTTGTGACAGTGTGTCAGGGTGTGTGCGTAAAGGGTTTGTGTAGATGGTGTGTGTGAGGGTGTGTGTTTGAGGGTGTGTCATGGTGTGTGTGTAAAGGGTTTGTGTAGATGGTGTGTGTGAGGGTGTGTGTAAAGGCTACAGGTCCATTTGGGACTAGGTGTTGTAACACCTTAGAGACATTAGGCATGAACTGAAAGGAAGCTGTTACTCTACCCTCTCTCTCTCTCTGTATCTCTCTCTGTGTGTGTGTCTCTCTCTCTGTCTCTCTGTGTGTGTGTGTGTGTCTCTCGCTCTGTCTCTGTCTCTCTCTCTGTGTGTGTCT
>NW_024609790.1:312500-325000 GCF_018296145.1 Oncorhynchus tshawytscha
CCTGTCTCTCTGGACCTGTCTCTACTCTGTCTCTCTGGACCTGTCTCTACTGGACCTGTCTCTCCTCTGTCTCTCTGGACCTGTCTCTACTCTGTCTCTCTGGACCTCTGGACCTGTCTCTCTGGACCTGTCTCTCTGGACCTGTCTCTACTCTGTTTCTCTGGACCTGCCTCTCTGAGCCTGTCACTCTGGACCTGTCTCTCTGGACCTGTCTCTCCTCTGTCTCTCTGGACCTGTCTCTCTGGACCTGTCTCTCCTCTGTCTCTCCTCTGTCTCTCCTCTGTCTCTCTGGACCTGTCTCTCTGGACCTGTCTCTACACTCTTATAAAAAAATGTGCTATATAAACACTAAAAGGATTTTTTGGGTGTCCCCATAGGAGAACCTTTTGAAGAACACTTTTTGATTCCAGGTAGAACCTTTTCGGGTTCTATCTAGAACTTTTTCCACGTAGAGTTCTGCATGGAACCAAAAAGTGTTCTCCAGCCAGAGGAACCTTATTGGGACCATTTTTTCTAGGAGTGTAGTCCGGCTGTGGGGTCCAGTTTATCTGAAACCACTAAAGAAACTATCTTTCTGGGCCCATGATTACAAAGCGTCTCAGACTAGAGTGCTGATTTAGGATCTGTGTTTTGTCTTTTAAATCAAAATGAATAAGAGTGTGGACCTGGTCCTAGATCAGTTCCTATACTCTGAGATGCTTTGTCCACTCTGACCCTCTCACTGTAAAGGATTCCCATCAGGCCTAGTGAGTTAGGAGCCTGTTTTCATCGGGGTCTGCTGTGTGCTGTTTCCTCTACAGGCTAGACAACAGGACATATTGCTACCGCAGCACAGCACAGCATCCGCTCAGTAGCTGTTACAAACCTGGCACAGCAGCTCCACGTCTCTGTTTGTGTTGGTTCCCATGCAGTGAGACATTGATTGGCCTGTCATAATACAACCATGTGACTAATCTCTCATTTATGATGGGGATCAATGGAGAGGCTGCCCAGGGACCAGTCTCAATCCATGATACATGATGCTGCCCAGGGACCAGTCTCAATCCATGATACATTATGCTGCCCAGGGACCAGTCTCAATCCATGATACATGATGCTGCCCAGGGACCAGTCTCAATCCATGATACATGATGCAGCCCAGGGACCAGTCTCAATCCATGATATAGCCCAGGGACCAGTCTCAATCCATGATACATGATACAGCCCAGGGACCAGCCTCAATCCATGATACATGATGCAGCCCAGGGACCAGTCTCAATCCATGATACATGATTCAGCCCAGGGACCAGCCTCAATCCATGATACATGATGCAGCCCAGGGACCAGTCTCAATCCATGATACATGATGCTGCCCAGGGACCAGTCTCAATCTATGATACATGATGCTGCCCAGGGACCAGTCTCAATCCATGATATAGCCCAGGGACCAGCCTCAATCCATGATACATGATGCTGCCCAGGGACCAGTCTCAATCCATGATACATTAGCCCAGGGACCAGCCTCAATCCATGATACATGATACAGCCCAGGGACCAGCCTCAATCCATGATACATGATGCTGCCCAGGGACCAGTCTCAATCCATGATACATGATATGCCCAGGGACCAGTCTCAATCCATGATATAGCCCAGGGACCAGTCTCAATCCATGATACATGATACAGCCCAGGGACCAGCCTCAATCCATGATACATGATGCTGCCCAGGGACCAGTCTCAATCCATGATACAGCCCAGGGACCAGTCTCAATCCATGATACATGATGCTGCCCAGGGACCAGTCTCAATCCATGATAGCCCAGGGACCAGCCTCAATCCATGATACAGCCCAGGGACCAGTCTCAATCCATGATACATGATGCAGCCCAGGGACCAGCCTCAATCCATGATACATGATGCTGCCCAGGGACCAGTCTCAATCCATGATTCAGCCCAGGGACCAGCCTCAATCCATGATTCAGCCCAGGGACCAGTCTCAATCCATGATATAGCCCAGGGACCAGTCTCAATCCATGATCCTTTTGCCTTACGGAACATCAGGTCAGATGTTTTAGTTCTGACAACAGGTACACGGAACAGTGGAGGCGTTTTTTAAATGTTAGATGTTACCTTTATTTAACTAGACAAGTCAGACAGAACGGTTAGACAGAATAACATACTGCGGAATCTAGAAATACATGAGTTCCATGATTTAAGGGAAATGGAGAACAACAGCAGTCAGTTGTTCAACTGAATGTCTTCAACTGAAATGTGTTAACTGCCTTGACTGAACAGTGGGTTAACTGCCTTAACTGAACAGTGGGTTAACTGCCTTGTTAACTGAACAGTGAGTTAACTGCCTTAACTGAACAGTGGGTTAACTGCCTTGTTAACTGAACAGTGGGTTAACTGCCTTGTTAACTGAACAGTGAGTTAGCTGCCTTGTTAACTGAATAGTGGGTTAACTGCCTTGTTAACTGAACAGTGGGTTAACTGCCTTGTTAACTGAACAGTGGGTTAACTGCCTTGTTAACTGAACAGTGGGTTAACTGCCTTGTTAACTGAACAGTGGGTTAACTGCCTTGCCTTGTTAACTGAACAGTGGGTTAACTGCCGTGTTAACTGAACAGTGGGTTAACTGCCTTAACTGAACAGTGGGTTAACTGCCTTGTTAACTGAACAGTGGGTTAACTGCCTTGTTAACTGAACAGTGGGTTAACTGCCTTGTTAACTGAACAGTGGGTTAACTGCCTTGTTAACTGAATAGTGGGTTAACTGCCTTGTTAACTGAACAGTGGGTTAACTGCCTTGTTAACTGAATAGTGGGTTAACTGCCTTGTTAACTGAACAGTGGGTTAACTGCCTTGTTAACTGAACAGTGAGTTAGCTGCCTTGTTAACTGAACAGTGGGTTAACTGCCTTGTTAACTGAACAGTGGGTTAACTGCCTTGTTAACTGAACAGTGGGTTAACTGCCTTGTTAACTGAACAGTGGGTTAACTGCCTTGTTAACTGCCGTGTTAACTGAACAGTGAGTTAACTGCCTTGTTAACTGAACAGTGAGTTAGCTGCCTTGTTAACTGAACAGTGGGTTAACTGCCGTGTTAACTGAACAGTGGGTTAACTGCCTTGTTAACTGCCGTGTTAACTGAACAGTGAGTTAACTGCCTTGTTAACTGAACAGTGAGTTAGCTGCCTTGTTAACTAAACAGTGGGTTAACTGCCTTGTTAACTGAACAGTGAGTTAGCTGCCTTGTTAACTGAACAGTGGGTTAACTGCCTTGTTAACTGCCGTGTTAACTGAACAGTGAGTTAACTGCCTTGTTAACTGAATAGTGGGTTAACTGCCTTGTTAACTGAACAGTGGGTTAACTGCCTTGTTAACTGCCGTGTTAACTGAACAGTGAGTTAACTGCCTTGTTAACTGAACAGTGGGTTAACTGCCTTGTTAACTGAACAGTGGGTTAACTGCCTTGTTAACTGAACAGTGGGTTAACTGCCTTGTTAACTGAATAGTGGGTTAACTGCCTTGTTAACTGAACAGTGGGTTAACTGCCTTGTTAACTGAACAGTGAGTTAGCTGCCTTGTTAACTGAACAGTGGGTTAACTGCCTTGTTAACTGCCGTGTTAACTGAACAGTGAGTTAACTGCCTTGTTAACTGAACAGTGGGTTAACTGCCGTGTTAACTGAACAGTGAGTTAACTGCCTTGTTAACTGAACAGTGGGTTAACTGCCTTGTTAACTGAACAGTGGGTTAACTGCCTTGTTAACTGAACAGTGGGTTAACTGCCTTGTTCACTGAACAGTGGGTTAACTGCCTTGTTAACTGAACAGTGAGTTAACTGCCTTGTTAACTGAACAGTGGGTTAACTGCCTTGTTAACTGAACAGTGGGTTAACTGCCTTGTTAACTGAACAGTGGGTTAACTGCCTTGTTAACTGAACAGTGGGTTAACTGCCTTGTTAACTGAACAGTGGGTTAACTGCCTTGTTAACTGAACAGTGAGTTAACTGCCTTGTTAACTGAACAGTGGGTTAACTGCCTTGTTAACTGAACAGTGGGTTAACTGCCTTGTTAACTGAACAGTGAGTTAACTGCCTTGTTAACTGAACAGTGGGTTAACTGCCTTGTTAACTGAACAGTGGGTTAACTGCCTTGTTAACTGAACAGTGGGTTAACTGCCTTGTTAACTGAACAGTGAGTTAACTGCCTTGTTAACTGAACAGTGGGTTAACTGCCTTGTTCAGCGGCAGAGCGACAATTTTGTACCTTGACAGCTCGGGGATCCGATCCGGCAACCTTTCGGTTACTGGCCCAACGCTCTAACCACTTTATATTCCCAAAGCATGTTTAGGTATTTTTATTCTTCCTCATTACAAGACTAGGTCAGCCTCCCAAAGGGCTCTCTAATCCCTATATAGTGCACTATTTTGGACCAGAAGTAGTGGACTACATAGGAAATAGGGTGTCATTTGGGAGGCAGCTTAGGGTACTGGAGATGAGCCAGTATGTACTGTACATTATCAAATGGATAAATCAATAGGATAAAACACATCTGCTATACAGCTGACTTCCTGTTGGGGTTTGGGGAAATCATATGTACATTTAGTGAATTATACATCAATATGTGAATTTTACATCAATTATATGAATTATACATCAATTATATGAATTATACATACATTATATATAAATTATATGAATTATACATCAATTATATGAATTATACATCAATTATATGAATTATACATCAATTATATGAATTATACATCAATTATATGAATTATACATACATTATATATAAATTATATGAATTATACATCAATTATATGAATTACACATCAATTATATGAATTACACATCAATTATATGAATTACACATCAATTATATGAATTACACATCAATTATATGAAGTATACATAGATTATATATAAATTATAGGAATTAGACATCAATTATATGAATTATACATCAATTATATGAATTACACATCAATTATATGAATTACACATCAATTATATGAATTACACATCAATTATATGAAGTATACATAGATTATATATAAATTATAGGAATTAGACATCCATGATATCTAAATGATATGAATGATACATCCATGATACAGAGTGTGAGTATCCAGTATCTGAACAGATGTATCCTATACGAGGAGAGAGGTGAGGGGAACACATATAATGACTTGCATTACATTCCCGCTCCACCTTAAGGACCGGATGGGGAATATGGAAGACGGGCACAATGATGGACGCAACACTTCAGTCATTTTGTCACACAGACAGTGTCTCCAAGTCACTTGTCTTCTGGGAGAGAACTTGTATCTGTCTAGGGTTCACAGGGTAGAGAGATATCTGTCTAGGGGTCACAGGGTAGAGAGATATCTGTCTAGGGGTCACAGGGTAGAGATATATCTGTCTAGGGGTCACAGGGTAGAGAGATATCTGTCTAGGGGTCACAGGGTAGAGAGAATCTGTCTAGGGGTCACAGGGGGTATCTGGGTCACAGGGTAGAGAGATATCTGTCTAGGGGTCACAGGGTAGAGAGATATCTGTCTAGGGGTCACAGGGTAGAGAGATATCTGTCTAGGGGTCACAGGGTAGAGAGATATCTGTCTAGGGGTCACAGGGTAGAGAGATATATGTCTAGGGGTCACAGGCTAAAGAGAGTTATATATTTACCTGGCAGGCACACGCTAGATCCCTAAAGCAGATGTGTGTCTGAGTGTGTTAGCCCAGTTAGCATATGGATGTGTGTCTGAGTGTGTTAGCCCAGTTAGCATATGGATGTGTGTCTGAGTGTGTTAGCCCAGTTAGCATATGGATGTGTGTCTGAGTGTGTTAGCCCAGTTAGCATATGGATGTGTGTCTGAGTGTGTTAGCCCAGTTAGCATATGGATGTGTGTCTGAGTGTGTTAGCCCAGTTAGCATATGGATGTGTGTCTGAGTGTGTTAACCCAGTTAGCATATGGATGTGTGTCTGAGTGTGTTAGCCCAGTTAGCATATGGATGTGTGTCTGAGTGTGTTAGCCCAGTTAGCATATGGATGTGTGTCTGAGTGTGTTAACCCAGTTAGCATATGGATGTGTGTCTGAGTGTGTTAACCCAGTTAGAATATGGATGTGTGTCTGAGTGTGTTAACCCAGTTAGAATATGGATGTGTGTCTGAGTGTGTTAGCCCAGTTAGCATATGGATGTGTGTCTGAGTGTGTTAGCCCAGTTAGCATATGGATGTGTGTCTGAGTGTTAGCCCAGTTAGCATATGGATGTGTGTCTGAGTGTGTTAGCCCAGTTAGCATATGGATGTGTGTCTGAGTGTGTTAGCCCAGTTAGCATATGGATGTGTGTCTGAGTGTGTTAGCCCAGTTAGCATATGGATGTGTGTCTGAGTGTGTTAGCCCAGTTAGCATATGGATGTGTGTGTGTGTGTCAGGCATGTTTCTGTGTATGGAACAGGGCTAGCGGAGGAAGAGGAGGAGAGTGAGTGGCTGCTGCCAACATACTGACTCATCTCCAGCCACTTTAATAATGGAAAAATTGATGTAAAAAATGTATCACTAGCCACTTTAAACAATGCCACTTAATATAATGTTTACATACCCTACATTATTCATCTCATATGTATATGTAGATACTGTACTCTATACCATCTACTGCATCTTTATGTAATACATGTATCACTAGCCACTTTAACTATGCCACTTGTATATGTTTACATACCCTACATTACTCATCTCATATGTATATACTGTTCTCTATACCATCTACTGCATCTTGCCTATGCCGTTCTGTACATTCACTCGTTCATATATCTTTATGTACATATTCTTCATCCCTTTATACTTGTGTGTATAAGAGATGGAGAGAGAGAGAAAGAGAGAGAGAGAGAGAGAGAGGGGGGTGTAAAGTGAGATGGAGTGAAAAGGGAAGAGTTGACTGACTGGAGAATTGACTGAGTGGAAAGTTGACTGAGTGGTAGCTGACTGAGTGGTAGTTGACTGAGTGGAAAGTTGACTGAGTGGTAGTTGACTGAGTGGAAAGTTGACTGAGTGGTAGCTGACTGAGTGGTAGTTGACTGAGTGGAAAGTTGACTGAGTGGAGAATTGACTGAGTGGTAGCTGACTGAGTGGTAGCTGACTGAGTGGAAAGTTGACTGAGTGGAGAATTGACTGAGTGGTAGCTGACTGAGTGGCAGCTCATATGGGTGGGGGAGAGAGGGGAAGGAGGGATGAGGGGGTAGGTTATGAAATGAGGTCAGTGAGAGGGAGGAGAGGAGAGAGAGAGAGAGAGACAGGAGAGGAGGGAGAGAGAGAGGGAGTCTCCACAGGGATTGGTCAGTGTCAGTTCAAGGAGCGAGTGAGTTACTGCCCTTGTCTACTGCCCTTGTGAGTGTGTACGTGCACGCTGCAAATACGTCTGTGTGTAGTCTCTGCGTGCGTGCGTGCGTGTGTGTGTGTGTGTGTGTGTGTGTGTGTGTGTCTATCAGTTACACATACATGTCAGTACATACACACAACAAGTAGGTGGGAAAGGCGTTGTGCCGTGAGGTGTTGCTCCTCTCACCAGGTTTTCTGTTCAATTCAATTCATCAATTACTCATTCAATTCACTAATCAATTCATCAATTACTCATTCAATTCACTAATCAACTCATCAATTACTCATTCAATTCACTAATCAATTCATCAATTACTCATTCAATTCACTAATCAACTCATCAATTACTCATTCAATTCACTAATCAACTCATCATTTACTCATCCAATTCACTAATCAACTCATCATTTACTCATTCAATTCACTAATCAATTCATCAATTACTCATTCAATTCACTAATCAATTCATCAATTACACATTCAATTCACTAATCAATTCATCAATTACTCATTCAATTCACTAATCAATTCATCAATTACTCATTCAATTCACTAATCAATTCATCAATTACTCATTCAATTCATCAATTACTCATTCAATTCACTAATTCATTCAATTCACTAATCAACTCATCAATTACTCATTCAATTCACTAATCAATTCATCAATTACTAATCAATTCATTCATTCAATTCACTAATCAATTAATCAATTACTCATTCAATTCATCAATTACTCATCAATTACTCATCCAATTCACTAATCAACTCATCATTTACTCATTCAATTCACTAATCAATTCATCAATTACTCATTCAATTCACTAATCAATTCATCAATTACTCATTCAATTCACTAATCAATTCATCAATTACTCATTCAATTCACTAATCAATTCATCAATTACTCATTCAATTCACTAATCAATTCATCAATTACTCATTCAATTCACTAATCAATTCATCAATTACTCATTCAATTCACTAATCAATTCATCAATTACTCATTCAATTCACTAATCAATTCATCAATTACTCATTCAATTCACTAATCAATTCATCAATTACTCATTCAATTCACTAATCAATTCATCAATTACTCATTCAATTCGCTAATCGATTCATCAATTGCTCATTCAACTCACTGATCAATTCATCAATTACACATTCAATTCACTAATCAATTCATCAATTACACATTCAATTCACTAATCAATTCATCAATTACTCATTCAATTCACCAATCAATTCATCAATTACTCATTCAATTCACTAATCAATTCATCAATTACTCATTCAATTCACTAATCAATTCATCAATTTTCATCAATTACTCATTCAATTCACTAATCAATTCATCAATTACTCATTCAATTCGCTAATCAATTCATCAATTGCTCATTCAACTCACTGATCAATTCATCAATTACACATTCAATTCACTAATCAATTCATCAATTACACATTCAATTCACTAATCAATTCATCAATTACTCATTCAATTCTAAACATCATAGAGTGTTGAAGTGAATGTGTCTCGGACCCTTGTTGGGGCTTCTGTCGGGAAGAGGATGTCCCCAAGAATTGCAATGATGGCTGTGTCTCAATTCAAAATAGCTGTTTTTCCTTTAGTATTAATGGCTGTGTCTCGATCCAAAATGGCAGTTTCTCCTTTAGTATTAATGGCTGTGTCTCGATCCAAAATGGCAGTTTCTCCTTTAGTATTAATGGCTGTGTCTCGATCCAAAATGGCAGTTTCTCCTTTAGTATTAATGGCTGTGTCTCGATCCAAAATGGCAGTTTCTCCTCTAGTATTAATGGCTGTGTCTCGATCCAAAATGGGCGTTTGTCCTTTTGTATTAATGGCTGTGTCTCGATCCAAAATGGGCGTTTGTCCTTTTGTATTAATGCTGACAAGTTAAAAATCTGTCGTTCTGGCCCTGAACAAGGCAGTCAACCCACCGTTCCCCGGACGCCGATGATGTGGATGTCGATTAAGGCACACACATCATGTAGAAGACACATTTCAGTTGAATGCGTTAATTTGTACAAATGACTAGGTATCCCCCTTTCCCTAATAGGTGTGTCTCAAAACAAAATGGCGACTTTAACTTCTTGCCTTTAAATGCTGCCTCAAAGCGAGCATCCTTGTGGATTGAGATGGAGGCTGAGTCCCAAATGGCACCATATTCTCTACACAGTGCACTACTTTTTGACCAGAGCCCTATTGGCCCTATTGGCCCTGGTCAAAAGTAGTGCACCCTAATTCCTATTGGCCCTGGTCAAAAGTAGTGCACCCTAATTCCTATTGGACCTGGTCAAAAGTAGTGCACCCTAATTCCTATTGGCCCTGGTCAAAAGTAGTGCACCCTAATTCCTATTGGCCTTGGTCAAAAGTAGTGCACCCTAATTCCTATTGGACCTGGTCAAATGTAGTGCACCCCCTTTCCTATTGGCCCTGGTCAAAAGTAGTGCACCCTAATTCCTATTGGCCCTGGTCAAAAGTAATGCAACCTAATTCCTATTGGCCCTGGTCAAAAGTAGTGCACTACAAGGGAAATAGGGTGACATTTAGCAAGCAGCCACAGCAAAATGTCTTTCCAGTCATGTAACGGATGACGTCACTAGAGTACAGTTCTATTCATCTCAGAGTGACATCACTAGAGTACAGTTCTATTCATCTCAGAGTGATGTCACTAGAGTACAGTTCTATTCATCTCAGAGTGACATCACTAGAGTACAGTTCTATTCATCTCAGAGTGACATCACTAGAGTACAATTCTATTCATCTCAGAGTGACATCACTAGAGTACAGTTCTATTCATCTCAGAGTGACATCACTAGAGTACAGTTCTATTCATCTCAGAGTGACATCACTAGAGTACAGTTCTATTCATCTCAGAGTGACATCACTAGAGTACAGTTCTATTCATCTCAGAGTGACATCACTAGAGTACAGTTCTATTCATCTCAGAGTGACATCACTAGAGTACAGTTCTATTCATCTCAGAGTGACATCACTAGAGTACAGTTCTATTCATCTCAGAGTGACATCACTAGAGTACAGTTCTATTCATCTCAGAGTGACATCACTAGAGTACAGTTCTATTCATCTCAGAGTGACGTCACTAGAGTACAGTTCTATTCATCTCAGAGTGACGTCACTAGAGTACAGTTCTATTCATCTCAGAGTGACATCACTAGAGTACAGTTCTATTCATCTCAGAGTGACGTCACTAGAGTACAGTTCTATTCATCTCAGAGTGACGTCACTAGAGTACAGTTCTATTCATCTCAGTCCATACAGTGACATCACTAGAGTACAGTTCTATTCATCTCAGAGTGACATCACTAGAGTACAGTTCTATTCATCTCAGTGACATCACTAGAGTACAGTTCTATTCATCTCAGAGTGACATCACTAGAGTACAGTTCTATTCATCTCAGAGTGACATCACTAGAGTACAGTTCTATTCATCTCAGAGTGACGTCACTAGAGTACAGTTCTATTCATCTCAGAGTGACATCACTAGAGTACAGTTCTATTCATCTCAGAGTGACATCACTAGAGTACAGTTCTATTCATCTCAGAGTGACATCACTAGAGTACAGTTCTATTCATCTCAGAGTGACATCTCAGAGTGACATCACTAGAGTACAGTTCTATTCATCTCAGAGTGACGTCACTAGAGTACAGTTCTATTCATCTCAGAGTGACGTCACTAGAGTACAGTTCTATTCATCTCAGTCTCACTAGAGTACAGTTCTATTCATCTCAGAGTGACGTCACTAGAGTACAGTTCTATTCATCTCAGATCTCAGAGTGACGTTCTATTCATCTCAGAGTGACGTCACTAGAGTACAGTTCTATTCATCTCAGAGTGACGTCACTAGAGTACAGTTCTATTCATCTCAGAGTGACGTCACTAGAGTACAGTTCTATTCATCTCAGAGTGACGTCACTAGAGTACAGTTCTATTCATCTCAGAGTGACGTAGAGCGGGATCCGTTGGAGGAAGCCATACATCCATTTTCTGATTGAGTGTCACATTTTATTACCTCACAGCCCCACGACGTTGGGTACATTTCCTGGTCTTGAGCTGTTGGATTACGATCATTTGATTGGCTCCTTTTGGCATTCTGTGTCTTTGTATTGGAGGAGCACCTGGAACGAGGAGGCGAAGTTAGCTATGACGGAAACCGTGGCAACAATAACCAAAACTAGTTTCTATATATATATATATATATATATATATATATATATATTTAGAGAGAGAGAGAGATTCTGCATTCAGAATTCTGCAAAAACAACATAAAAACACAAAATCATGCATGCAGAGCGGAATTAGGCCGATACCCACTAATTATCAAAATCCAGAAAAGAGATGTTAAATTCTACAACCACCTAAAAGGAAGTAATTCCCAAACCTTCCATAACAAAGCCATCACCTACAGAGAGATGAACCTGGAGAAGAGTCCCCTAAGCAAGCTGGTCCTGGGGCTCTGTTCACAAACACAAACACACCCCACAGAGCCCCAGGACAGCAGCACAATTAGACCCAATCAAATCATGAGAAAACTAAAAGATAATTACTTTACACATTGGAAAGAATTAACTAAAAAAACAGAGCTAACTAGAATGCTATTTGGCCCTAAACAGAGAGTACACCGCGGCAGAATACCTGACCACTGTGACTGACCCAAACTTAAGGAAAGCTTTGACTATGTACAGACTCAGTGAGCATAGCCTTGCTATTGAGAAAGGCCACCGTAGGCAGACATGGCTCTCAAGAGAAGACAGGCTATGTGCTCACTGCCCACAAAATGAGATGGAAACTGAGCTGAACTTCCTAACCTCCTGCCAAATGTTAACATATGTTTCCCATGCCAATAAAGCCCCTTGAATTGAATTGAGAGAGAGAGAGAGAGGTAGAGAGAGGTAGAGAGAGGTAGAGAGAGAGAGAGAGAGAGAGAGAGAGAGAGTGAGAGAGGTAGAGAGAGGTAGAGAGAGAGAAAGAGGTAGAGAGAGAGGTAGAGAGAGAGAGAGAGAGAATGAGAGAGAGAGGTAGAGAGAACATGTAAACATGGAATGTAGTAAGGTAATTTGGAGGTTTTGTAGACCGGAACAGACA
>NW_024609790.1:330000-337500 GCF_018296145.1 Oncorhynchus tshawytscha
TGTGCAGAGAGATTAGGCATGGATGGTCTTAGAACAGTGTCAATACATGATGAGTAGAGATGTCTTACACTATTATTGGAGTATGACATGTACAGTACTTTGTTTCTGGTTGTAATCTAGCTGACACATGGAGAACTTGGGGTAAATCTCTCTGTATCTCTGTCACACACACTCACTCTCTCTCTCTCTCTCTCTCTCCTCCTCTCGCTCTCTCTTCTCCTCTCTCTCTCTCTTCTTCCCTCTCTCTCCATCTCTCCTCCTCTCTGTCTCTTCTTACCTTTCTCTTCTCTCTCTGTCTCTCTCTCTCTCTCTCTCTCTCTCCCTCTCTCTCTCTCTCTCTCTCTCTCTCTCCTCTCTCTCTCTCTCTCTCTCTCTCTCTCTCTCTCTCTCTCTCTCTCTCTCTCTCTCTCTCTCTCTCTCTCTCCTCTCTCTCTCTCTCTCTCTCTCTCTATCTCTCTCTCCTCTCTCTCTCTCTCTCTCTCTCTGTCTCTCTCACCCTCTCTCTCTCTCTCTCTCTCTCTCTCTCTCTCTCTCTCTCTCTCTCCTCTCTCTCTCTCTCTCTCTCTCTCTCTCTCTCTCTCTCTCTCTCTCTCTCTCTCTCACCCCCTCTCTCTCTCTCTCTCTCACCCTCTCTCTCTCCAGTCCAACCCCTTTCAGATCAAGGCTGCTCTTCTGCACTGAATGTCTCTCTGTCTGCCTGACTGTCTGTTCAAATAAAAGCAATACTGTATGATAGTTGTGATGTTACATTTAGTCAGGATTAAATTGGCAACGGAGTCGGACTGGTCTGACTTCTACAATCTGAATGGCAATAAGCAACCTGTCCCTAAACTAACTCCACTTAAATAGACCAAGATTACGTAGATGTACCAAACAACATGTTCCCAAAGACCCCGTTTCTCCCCTGTATCCCTGCCTCACCCCTCTCCCCCTTCTCTCCTCCTTACAGGCTCCGACTACTCCCCCCCACCGCTGTCGGAGGTGGCGCCCAGTCTGAACGACACCAGCGTTGCAGATGGAGGAGGCGGCGTGGGCGGCGTCACAGCCCTGGGTGGAAGTGGAGGTGGGCGCGGGCCCCTGGAGGCCGTGGTCGGAGGGGCGGTGGTGGGGCTAGCGGCAGAGCACATCCCCAGCGGCCCCGGGGCGGCCCTCACCTGGCAGGCGGCCATCGAGGCGGCGCGGCAGGCCAAGCAGATGGGGAACGCGGGCGCGCCCATCTCCACAGCCAGCTCCACACAGAGGAAGAGGCAGCACTACACCAACAAGCCCAAGAAACCCATCAACACGGCCCCAACCAGACCTCCCAGAGCCCTGCTCTGCCTCACCCTCAAGAACCCCATCCGCAGAGCATGCATCAGCATAGTGGAGTGGAAGTATCCTCTATTATATATAGTGGTGTGAACTGGTTTATTATATATAGTGGTGTGAACTGGTTTATTATATATAGTGATGGTGTGAACTGGTTATTATATATAGTGGTGTGAACTGGTTTATTATATATAGTGGTGTGAACTGGTTTATTATATATAGTGATGGTGTGAACTGGTTTATTATATATAGTGGTGTGAACTGGTTTATTATATATAGTGATGGTGTGAACTGGTTTATTATATATAGTGGTGTGAACTGGTTTATTATATATAGTGATGGTGTGAACTGGTTTATTATATATAGTGGTTTGAACTGGTTTATTATATATAGTGATGGTGTGAACTGGTTTATTATATAGTGATGGTGTGAACTGGTTTATTATATATAGTGATGGTGTGAACTGGTTTATTATATATAGTGATGGTGTGAACTGGTTTATTATATATAGTGATGGTGTTAACTGGTTTGATTGACTACACCACTGCTAAACGAATAGGATACATTTTTATTGTTTATAAGTAATAACTGGAATTGATATATTTTAGGAACTCGGTCGGGCCTCCGCCCCTGTCAAAATGTGTAGAATTGTGAACAGGGCGAACAGGGCGAACAGGGCGAACAGGGCGAACAGGGCGAACAGGGAGAACAGGGAGAACAGGGAGAACAGGGAGAACAGGGAGAACAGGGTGAACAGGGTGAACAGGGAGAACAGGGTGAACAGGGAGAACAGGGAGAACAGGGAGAACAGGGAGAACAGGGTGAACAGGGTGAACAGGGTGAACAGGGAGAACAGGGTGAACAGGGAGAACAGGGTGAACAGGGGAGAACAGGGAGAACAGGGTGAACAGGGTGAACAGGGAGAACAGGGAGAACAGGGAGAACAGGGTGAACAGGGTGAACAGGGTGAACAGGGAGAACAGGGTGAACAGGGAGAACAGTTTGGGGTTGTATGGGTTGAAAGGTGGGGGTTTGTTACTAAATGACATTATGCATCTGGACCTTTGGCAACAAGGACATGTGTGTTTCCCGGACCTTCTCAGGAAGTGATAGAACACCCTGTTACATGCTGTATCATCACAGCTTTGCATCAGAATACCTGTATACTTTACCCACACACCGAGAGTTGGCTAGATATGGTGGAGTTGGCTAGATACGGTTGAGTTGGCTAGATACGGTTGAGTTGGCTAGATACGGTTGAGTTGGCTAGATATGGTGGAGTTGGCTAGATACGGTTGAGTTGGCTAGATACGGTTGAGTTGGCTAGATACGGTTGGAGTTGGCTAGATACGGTTGAGTTGGCTAGATACGGTTGAGTTGGCTAGATACGGTTGAGTTGGCTAGATATGGTGGAGTTGGAGTTGAGTTGGCTAGATATGGTGGAGTTGGCTAGATATGGTTGAGTTGGCTAGATACGGTTGAGTTGGCTAGATATGGTGGAGTTGGCTAGATACGGATGAGTTGGATAGATACGGTGGAGTTGGCTAGATACGGGAGTTGGCTAGATACGGTTGAGTTGGGATACGGTTGAGTTGGCTAGATACGGTTGAGTTGGCTAGATACGGTTGAGTTGGCTAGATATGGTGAGTTGGCTAGATATTGAGTTTGAGTTGGCTAGATACGGTTGAGTTGGCTAGATATGGTTGAGTTGGCTAGATAGTTGGGTTGAGTTGGCTAGATACGGTTGAGTTTGAGTTGGCTAGATACGGTTGAGTTGGCTAGATACGGTTGAGTTGGCTAGATACGGTTGAGTTGGCTAGATACGGTTGAGTTGGCTAGATATGTTGAGTTGGCTAGATACGGTTGAGTTGGCTAGATACGGTTGAGTTGGCTAGATAGATAGATACGGTTGAGTTGGCTAGATATGGTTGAGTTGGCTAGATACGGTTGAGTTGGCTAGATACGGTTGAGTTGGCTAGATAGGTTGAGTTGGCTAGATACGGTTGAGTTGGCTAGATAGGTTGAGTTGGCTAGATAGGTTGAGTTGGCTAGATACGGTTGAGTTGGCTAGATACGTTGAGTTGGCTAGATACGGTTGAGTTGGCTAGATACGGTTGAGTTGGCTAGATACGGTTGAGTTGGCTAGATATGGTTGAGTTGTGAATCAGGGATCACATACTAAAATGTACTGTATGCACTCATTTTTTTGCTTTGGAGTTGCTTGGCTATATTATATGTTATGTTATGATACACTATTTAAAACCTTTTGGGCTAGACATGCCGCTAGCGCCCCACCTCGACAACATCCGGTGAGAATTCAAAATACAAAATTTTTAATATTAAACATACATGAAAATACAAGTGTCATACATCATTTAAAAGCTTAACTTCTTGTTAATCCAGCTGCTTTGTCAGATTTCAAAAAGGCTTTACGGTGAAAGCATACCATGCGATTATCTGAGGACAGTGCCCAGCATAAATAACATAAAAAACATTTTCCAAATCGGCAGAGGCGTCCCAAAAGTCAGAAATAGCGATAAAATATATCACTTACCTTTGCAGATCTACACAACAAGGGTCCCATCTACACAACAAATAGTTGTATTGTTCGATACAGTCCTTCTTTATATCCCAAAAAAGTCTGTTTAGTTGGTGCGCTTGATTCAGTAATCCACCTGTTCCACTCGTTCAAAATGCATACAAAGGAATCCCAAAAGTTACCAATAAACTTCGTCCAAACATGTCAAACAACGTTTCTAATCAATCCTCAGGTACCCTAATATGTAAATAAACGCTAATATTTAAGATGGAAAATAGTGTGTTCAATACCGGAGATAAATAACGGAGTGCGCGCCCTCATCCACACGTGCCACAAGACTACAGTCAAACTGAGAGCCACCTTGAAAAACGACAAATTCTAGCTCATTTTTCAAAAAACAAGCCTGAAACCCTTTCTAGAGACTGTTGACATCTAGTGGAATCCATAGGAACTGCAATATGGGAGGATTTCCTTTGATTTTCCCATAGACAAGCATTCCAATGGGTGGTCACCTCAAAAATTTTTTGAATGGATTCTCCTCGGTTTTCACCTGCCATATCAGTTCTGTTATACTCACAGACATTATTATTATTTATTTTTTTCAGCCTTTTTTTGTCCCCAATTTCGTGGTATCCAATTGGTAGTAACAGTCTTGTTACAACAACTCCCTTACGGACACGGGAGAGGCGAAGGTCAAGAGCCATGCATCCTCCAAAACACAACCCAACCAAGCCGCACTGCTTCTTGACACAATGCCCATCCAACCCAACCAAGCCGCACTGCTTCTTAACACAGCGCCATCCAACCCGGAAGCCAGCCGCACCAATGTGTTGGAGGAAACACTGTACACCTGGCGACCGTGTCAGCGTGCACTGAGCCTGGACCACCACAGGGGTCGCTAGAGCACAATGGGACAAGGACATCCCTGCCGGCCAAACCTTCCCTAACCCGGACGACGCTGAGCCATTTGACTCACAGACATTATTTTAACAGTTTTAGAAACTTCACAGTGTTTTCTATCCAATACTACCAATTATATGCATTTCCTAGCTTCTGGGCCTGAGTAACAGGTAGTTTACTTTGGGCACGTCAGTCATCCAAACTTCCGAATACTGCCCCCTATCCCTAAGAAGATCTAATGGCTGTTCTAGACTCATCAAAACAATTGTCATTCGTGAATTCTAGCTTGTTCATGTTAACGTATGATCTGTACTGTAGGTTGAGCTATTTTAATGAGAGGCATTGATTGGTTAACATTATGTGTGTGTGAGGTTCTGTGATGTTGTCTGTCAGCCAGCGGTTAAGCCAAGGGTAACTGGACAGACTCTGATCTACGTGTGTGTGTGTGTGTAAGTTAAGGACTGTGTGTGTTTTTGTGTGTGCACGAGCGAGCGTGCATGTGAGTATGCCTACGTTCATCCGTTCATGTGTGTGTGTGTGTGTTGGTGTGTGTCTATGTGTGTGTGTGTGTGTGTGCATGCGTGAGCATGCATATGTGCGTGTGTGTGTGTTGGTGTGTGTGTGTGTGTGTGTTTGTGTGTGTCTATGTGTGTGTCTGTGTCCCTATCATCGTGCCTAGCATGCAGGTGGAGGGGAGGGAGAATGGAGGAGGTGGGGGAGAGGTGGAATGGAGGTAGGAGGGGAAGAGGAGAGGGGGGGGAGGAGGAGGGGGGGGGAGTAGGGGGAGGAGGGGGAAGGAGGAGGAGGAGGAGGGAGGGAGGTAGGAGAGGGAGAGGTGGAGGGAGAGAGGAGGGAGAGAAGAGGGATGCGCGGGGAGAGAAGAAGGAGGAGGGGAGGGGAGGGTGGAGGATTGGGGTTGGAAGAAGAAAGGGAGGGATTGGGAGGATCTCAAGGATGAGTCACAGAGCAACCAGAATCCCAAATTAACTTTCTGCTTTTCCTTCTCTTTCCTTCTCCCTGTATCTTTCCTTCCTTCCCTTTCTCTCTTCCTCTATCTTTCCTTCCCTCCTTCCCTGTCCCTCTCCCTGTATCCTTCCTTCCTCCACTCTTTCCCTCTTTCCCTGTATCCTTCCTTCCTTCCTTCCCTGTCCCTCTCCCTGTATCCTTCCTTCCTCCACTCTTTACCTCTTTCCCTGTTCCTCTCCCTGTATCCTTCCTTCCTTCCTTCCTTCCCTTCCTTCCTCCTTCCTTCCTTCCTTCCTTTCCTTCCTTCCTTCCTTCCTTCCTTCCTTCCTTGTTCCTCTCCCTGTAACTTTCCTTCCCTCCTTCCCTGTGCCTCTCTTTCTCATGAGACTGAGGGACAACGTGCAATATCCCCCCCTCTTTAACTCTCCCTCTCTCTGCCTCCCTCCATCTCTCACCGTCTCTCTCCTTCTCTCTCTCTCTCTCTCTGTCTCTCTGTCTCTCTCCCATGAGATCACAGAAGAGATGGAGAGAGAGAGAGGGAGAGAGAGAGAGAGAGGAAGGAAGGAGTAAGTGAGGGGGCAGGAGTAGAGACATATTTAGAAGGAGAGGAAGCATGGGAATGAAACACTAATAAAGAGGTCTGAGTAAATGCTAAATGCGTCTCTTCCTTTTGCTGTAAAAGAGTCTAAAACAGCTAGTGGGAGGAGACTGACCAGATACTGTCCTGCTCCAAATTCTGCTCACACGAGAGGTGAGACATGATCTATACTTGTGAAACCACTTGACACACGCGCAGGTCAGTGGTGGTCGGTGACCTTTAAGATGAGCAGGGCCTTGTTTATCTTTCAGCATGTTGGATGACTGTCGTTCATATTCCATTCGCCCAGCTCAATGTAACATTGATAGGTTTTAAGCTACTACATGATACTCAGATTTTCCATTGTACCCATCATGAGGTGGGTTTATAGGTGGAGGTGCTCAGGTCGAGAGAAAATGTTTGAGTAATCAAGGTGACAGACAGTGACACATTCAATACCGCCATGCACACACTTGCCTGCATCTGGCTGATCCAGGGTGTAGTCGTTAGTCCAACCGTTGCCTGCGTCTGGCTGATCCAGGGTGTAGTCGTTAGTCCAACCGTTGCCAGCGTCTGGCTGATCCAGGGTGTAGTCGTTAGTCCAACCGTTGCCTGCGTCTGGCTGATCTAGGGTGTAGTCGTTAGTCCAACCGTTGCCTGCGTCTGGCTGATCTAGGGTGTAGTCGTTAGTCCAACCGTTGCCTGCGTCTGGCTGATCTAGGGTGTAGTCGTTAGTCCAACCGTTGCCTGCATCTGGCTGATCCAGGGTGTAGTCGTTAGTCCAACCGTTGCCTGCGTCTGGCTGATCCAGGGTGTAGTCGTTAGTCCAACCGTTGCCTGCGTCTGGCTGATCCAGGGTGTAGTCGTTAGTCCAACCGTTGCCCGCGTCTGGCTGATCCAGGGTGTAGTCGTTAGTCCAACCGTTGCCTGCGTCTGGCTGATCCAGGGTGTAGTCGTTAGTCCAACCGTTGCCTGCGTCTGGCTGATCCAGGGTGTAGTCGTTAGTCCAACCGTTGCCTGCGTCTGGCTGATCCAGGGTGTAGTCGTTAGTCCAACCGTTGCCTGCGTCTGGCTGATCCAGGGTGTAGTCGTTAGTCCAACCGTTGCCTGCGTCTGGCTGATCCAGGGTGTAGTCGTTAGTCCAACCGTTGCCTGCGTCTGGCTGATCCAGGGTGTAGTCGTTAGTCCAACCGTTGCAAACAAGAGTTTC
>NW_024609790.1:350000-367500 GCF_018296145.1 Oncorhynchus tshawytscha
CTACCATAATGTTACCCAGGGGGCCTGAGGACAGTGTTGTGTGAGATTTGGCAATAAGGCCATAGAACTAGCTCAGACACTTCTGTCTGCTGTCAAGCCAGATACAAACACTCCTCCCACAGCATCCCCTCCTCACCCGAGGGGATGCTGTGGGAGGGGGGTACTGTGAGGGTACAGAGTGGGGGTACTGTGAGGGTACAGGGTGCAGGGGTACTGTGAGGGTACAGGGTGGGGGTACTGTGAGTGTACTGACCCCCACCCTCTGCCCCCACAAATAAATACAACATTTAAATAAATCCCACAGCATCCCTGCCTCGGACCCCCTCTTCAACCCCCCATAATAATATGCTTTTCGTGAACTAACACTCGCTCCTTACCCCCCCTCCCCTGCTAGCTCTGACTTGATGATAGTTACTCTACTGAGGAAAGATGTGCTGTGACTGTGATGTGTGGTGGTCCAACCCAGCTATTTTAAGATCAATGCACTAACTATGAGTCGCTCTGAAAAAGAGCGTTTGCTAAATGACTCAAATGTAAATGCAAAATGCGATGTATTGAGACAGCGGCGTCACGTAGACACTCGGAACAAACCCCAGGTCACTTCCTGGTCTTTGAAGCTCCGCCAAGCCAACCCATCAGCTCCCAGCAGGACTTCTGACCCAAGCCCTGATTGGCCAACGGGACTTTTCAGCTACTGTCCCCTTTCTTCTCATATCATCCTCGGCTCCATCCATCTTCCTCTGTCTCCATCCTTCCATCACTCCATCCCTCAGGCTAATGTTCTTTATGATGATAGTGTGTAGGGTTGAGGGCCTTTGGCCACGCTGGCTGGCCTCTGGTCCTCTTTGGCTCTCTTCAACCTCATACAAATAAACACTGAGCTAAGGCCACTGAGCCTGATGACGCTGGTGACAGAGATGGAGATGGAGAGAGATGAAATACGTGTCATGAGACGAAGCATCAGTAGTCTACAGCGTGTCACTTTGTCCGTGTCTGAATCCGTCCCACGCGGTAACGCTGCATGTACAGATGCTCTACCATGTACCATCTTACTGTGTCTCTATCATGTACCATCTTACTGTGGCTCTCCCATGTACCCCCTTACTGTGGCTCTACCATGTACCCTCTTACCGTGGCTCTACCATGTACCCTCTTACTGTGGCTCTACCATGTACCATCTTACTGTGGCTCTACCATGTACCCTCTTACTGTGGCTCTACCATGTACCATCTTACTGTGGCTCTACCATGTACCCTCTTACTGTGGCTCTACCATGTACCCTCTTACTGTGGCTCTACCATGTACCATCTTACTGTGGCTCTACCATGTACCCTCTTACTGTGGCTCTACCATGTACCATCTTACTGTGGCTCTACCATGTACCCTCTTACTGTGGCTCTACCATGTACCCTCTTACTGTGGCTCTACCATGTACCCCCTTACCGTGGCTCTACCATGTACCCTCTTACAGGTTGGGTGGAGTACTGTGAGGGTACAGAGTGGGGGGGTACTGTGAGGGTACAGAGTGGGGGTACTGTGAGGGTACAGAGTGTTGGGGGTACTGTGAGGGTACAGAGTGTTGGGGGTACTGTGAGGATACAGAGTGGGGGTACTGTGAGGGTACAGAGTGGGGGTGCTGTGAGGGTACAGAGTGGGGGTACTGTGAGGGTACAGAGTGGGGGGTGCTGTGAGGGTACAGAGTGGGGGGTACTGTGAGGGTACAGAGTGGGGGTACTGTGAGGGTACAGAGTGGGGGGTACTGTGAGGATACAGAGTGGGGGGTACTGTGAGGATACAGAGTGGGGGGGGGGTGTTGTGAGGGTACAGAGTGGGGGGGGGGGTACTGTGGGGTACAGAGGGTACAGAGGGGGGTACTGTGAGGGTACAGAGTGGGGGGGGTACTGTGAGGGTACAGAGTGGGGGTACTGTGAGGATACAGAGTGGGGGGTACTGTGAGGGTACAGGGTGGGGGGCACTGTGAGGGTACAGAGTGGGGGTACTATGAGGGTACAGGGTGGGGGGTACTATGAGGGTACAGGGTGGGGGGTACTGTGAGGGTACAGAGTGGGGGTACTGTGAGGGTACAGAGTGGGGGGGTACTGTGAGGGTACAGACTATGTGCACACTGCCCACATGAGGTGGAAACTGAGCTGCACATCCTAACCTCCTGCCAAATGTAGGACCATATTAGAGACACGTATTTCCCTCAGATTACACAGATCCACAAAGAATTTGAAAACAAACCCACTTTTGATAAACTCCCATATCTACTGGGTGAAATTCCACAGTGTGCATCACAGCAGCAAGATGTGACCTGTTGCCACAAGAAAAGGTCAACCAGTGAAGAACAAACACCATTGTAAATACAACCCATATTTATGCTTATTTATTTTCCCTTTTGTACTTTAACTATTTGCACATCATTATAACATTGTATATATATAATATGACATTTGAAATGCGAGTGTAATATTTAGTGTTCACTTTTATTGTTTATTTCACTTTTGTTTATCCATTTGACTTGCTTTGGTTTTGTTGTTTCCAGGCCAATAAAGCCCTTGAATTGAAATTGGATTGAGAGAGAGTTTACACATTACACTTCAAATGACTTGAGCAAGTTTATATGTAGTGGCATGTGGAGACAGTGCCAGGCCTCAAGCAGGACCTCTCCCTCCATCTCCCTCCATCTCCCCTCCATCTCCCCCATCTCCCCTCCATCTCACCACATCTCCCCTCCATCTCCCCTCCATCTCCCCTCCATCTCCCCCATCTCCCCTCCATCTCACCACATCTCCCCTCCATCTCCCCTCCATCTCCATCCCTCCATCTCCCTCCATCTCCCCCCATCTCCCTCCATCTCCCTCCATCTCCCTCCATCTCCCCTCCATCTCCCCATCTCAACACATCTCCCCTCCATCTCCCCCATCTCATTAATCTCCCCTCCATCTCCCCTCCATCTCCCTCCATCTCCCTCCATCTCCCTCCATCTCCCCATCTCCCTCCATCTCCCCCATCTCCTCTCCATCTCCCTCCATCTCCCCCAATCTCCCCTCCATCTCCCCTCCATCTCCCCATCTCACCACATCTCCCCTCCATCTCCCCTCCATCTCCCTCCATCTCCCTCCATCTCCCCCATCTCCCTCCATCTCCTCTCCATCTCCTCCATCTCCCCATCTCACCACATCTCCCCTCCATCTCACCCATCTCACCCATCTCCCCTCCATCTCACCCATCTCCCCTCCATCTCACCCATCTCCCTCCATCTCCCTCCATCTCACCTCCATCTCCCCCATCTCACCACATCTCACCCCCATCCCCCCCATCTCCCCTCCATCTCCCCTCCATGTCCCCCGCTCTGACCAGACAGTCTCCCTCCAACATGTTTTCAATTTATCTGCGTTCCAAAGCCCCGTACAGCTGGGCCAGATTTAGTTTATAACCATTTGAACGACATGAGACTACAGCCCCCCAGACAGGATGTACACTATAATGACTTTAGGGCCTCTGTGTGTGTGTGTGGTGTGTGGTGTGTGGTGTGTGTGTGTGTGTGTGTGTGTGCGTGTGCGTGTGTGTGTGTGTGCGTGTGTGTGTCTTTAGGGGCTCCTTCCTCTCCTTTTGTCAGACTCTCAGTCTCTGTCTTCCTCCTCAGACACCTCTCCTAATTTATTCAGGGAACCCACTAACCCCAGGTCTGTCTCTACCATTAGATACGCTCACACACACACACACACACATACACGCGCGCATGCAGGCACGCACGCACACACACACACACACACATTCCTTACTCCACTATTAGACCACAGATCTGGGACAGAGAGAGCAGAGTGTAGCCTGTTTACCATAGGAGTTTACAAACAGATTTGGGACCAGGCTGAGCAGAACAATATAGGACTGGGGATGGCAGACTACACTGGAGAAGGCAGACTACACTGGAGATGGTAGACTAGACTGGAGATGGTAGACTAGACTGGAGAAGATAGACTACACTGGAGATGGTAGACTAGACTGGAGATGGTAGACTAGAATGGAGATGGCAGACTAGACTGGAGATGGTAGACTGGAGATGGTAGACTACACTGGAGAAGGCAGACTAGACTGGAGAAGGCAGACTAGACTGGAGATGGCAGACTAGACTGGAGATGGTAGACTAGACTGGAGATGGTAGACTGGACTGGAGATGGCAGACTAGACTGGAGATGGCAGACTGGACTGGAGATGGCAGACTGGACTGGAGATGGCAGACTAGACTGGAGATGGCAGACTAGACTGGAGATGGCAGACTAGACTGGGGATGGCAGACTGGGGATGGTAGACTACACTGGAGATAGCAGACTAGACTGGAGATGGCAGACTAGACTGGAGATAGCAGACTAGACTGGAGATGGTAGACTACACTGGAGATAGCAGACTAGACTGGAGATGGCAGACTACACTGGAGATAGCAGACTAGACTGGAGATGGCAGACTAGACTGGAGATGGCAGACTGGAGATGGCAGACTGGGGATGGTAGACTACACTGGAGATGGTAGACTACACTGGAGAAGGCAGACTAGACTGGAGATGGCAGACTAGACTGGAGATGGCAGACTAGACTGGAGATGGCAGACTACACTGGAGATGGTAGACTAGACTGGAGATGGTAGACTAGACTGGAGAAGGCAGACTATACTGGAGATGGTAGACTAGACTGGAGATGGCAGACTACACTGGAGATGGTAGACTAGACTGGAGATGGTAGACTAGACTGGAGAAGGCAGACTATACTGGAGATGGTAGACAAGCATTTCGCCACACTCGCATTAACATCTGCTAACCATGTGTATGTGACAAATACAATTTGATTTGATTTAGACTGGAGATGGTAGACTAGACTGGAGATGGTAGACTAGACTGGAGATGGTAGACTAGACTGGAGAAGGCAGACTAGACTGGAGATGGTAGACTAGACTGGAGATGGTAGACTAGAATGGAGAAGGCAGACTGGAGATGGCAGACTGGGGATGGTAGACTACACTGGAGATGGTAGACTAGACTGGAGATGGTAGACTACACTGGAGATGGTAGACTACACTGGAGATGGTAGACTAGACTGGAGATGGTATACTAGACTGGAGATGGTAGACTAGACTGGAGATGGTAGACTAGACTGGAGAAGGCAGACTACACTGGAGATGGTAGACTAGACTGGAGATGGTAGACTAGACTGGAGATGGTAGACTAGACTGGAGATGGTAGACTAGACTGGAGATGGTAGACTAGACTGGAGATGGTAGACTAGACTGGAGAAGGCAGACTACACTGGAGATGGTAGACTAGACTGGAGAAGGCAGACTACACTGGAGATGGTAGACTAGACTGGAGATGGTAGACTAGACTGGAGATGGTAGACTAGACTGGAGATGGTAGACTAGACTGGAGATGGTAGACTAGACTGGAGATGGTAGACTAGACTGGAGATGGTAGACTAGACTGGAGATGGTAGACTAGACTGGAGATGGTAGACTAGACTGGAGATGGTAGACTAGACTGGAGATGGTAGACTAGACTGGAGATGGTAGACTAGACTGGAGAAGGCAGACTACACTGGAGATGGTAGACTAGACTGGAGAAGGCAGACTACACTGGAGATGGTAGACTGGAGATGGTAGACTAGACTGGAGATGGTAGACTAGACTGGAGATGGTAGACTAGACTGGAGATGGTAGACTAGACTGGAGATGGTAGACTAGACTGGAGATGGTAGACTAGACTGGAGATGGTTGACTAGACTGGAGATGGCAGACTAGACTGGAGATGGCAGACTAGACTGGAGATGGTAGACTGGAGATGGTAGACTAGACTGGAGAAGGCAGACTACACTGGAGATGGTAGACTAGACTGGAGATGGTAGACTAGACTGGAGATGGTAGACTAGACTGGAGATGGTAGACTAGACTGGAGATGGTTGACTAGACTGGAGATGGCAGACTAGACTGGAGATGGCAGACTAGACTGGAGATGGCAGACTAGACTGGAGATGGTTGATGATGATAAATCGGACCTTTTCTGAAATACATCTCGTTGTGTCTCGATACACCTGTATCAGTGGTGTTTTGGTGTCCGCGTGGACAAGACAGCATGCCTGATGTGGTTCTCCCCGGGGTATCACGTACACATGTCATCCGTCCATCTATCACGGTGTACTGCTTTAGTTACCACGCCATATGCGCTGTCTCCAGGACAACCGAATAAGAGGAAGAAAAGGTGTGCAGGCGGCGAGGGTTGTCATGGATACGCCAGGCAGTCATAGTGGTGATCAGATGCACAGCCACCCTCCCCTTGGTAACGGAACAACAATAGGAACCAATCTGCAAGGTGTTTGTTTCCCTTTGATTCCTACTGTGTGTTGCACGGTGCGCTCCTCATTCAGGTTGGAGGCGGAGAGAGCTAGGCCTCTGAGTTAAGTAGCTCTACACAAACTGTGTGTAATAGTGGAGCAAGGGATGTGTGTGTGTGTGTGTGTGTGTGTGTGTGTGTGTGTGTGTGCGTGTGTGTGCACACATGCACACACACGCACACGCACGCGCACGCACACACAGACACACACACACAGACACACACACACACACACACACACACACACACAGACACAGACACACACACACAGACACACACACAGACACACACACACACACACACACACACACACACACACACACACACACACACACAGACACACGCACACACACACACACACACACACACACACACACACACACACACACACACACACACACACACACACACACACACACACACACACACACACACACACACACACACACACACACACACACACAGAGTGCATAAAGGCCCAGTCAGTCATTACTGTACATTACATTACTGGGTGTGTTAGTGATGGCGGGTGTGAATGAAACTGGGCCTTGTCTTGCAGCAACACAGAGGACCTACTTGTTGGCTCCCCACACCAGGTCCAGCACTCCCCAATAACACACCAGGTCCAGCACTCCCCAATAACACACCAGGTCCAGCACTCCCCAATAACACACCAGGTCCAGCACTCCCCAATAACACACCAGGTCCAGCACTCCCCAATAACACACCAGGTCCAGCACTCCCCAATAACACACCAGGTCCAGCACTCCCCAATAACACACCAGGTCCAGCACTCCCCAATAACACACCAGGTCCAGCACTCCCCAATAACACACCCCCAATAACACACCAGGTCCAGCACTCCCCAATAACACACCAGGTCCAGCACTCCCCAATAACACACCTCCCCAATAACACACCAGGTTCAGCACTCCCCAATAACACACCTCACCAATAACACACCAGGTCCAGCACTCCCCAATAACACACCTCACCAATAACACACCTCACCAATAACACACCAGGTTCAGCACTCCCCAATAACACACCTCACCAATAACACACCAGGTCCAGCACTCCCCAATAACACACCTCACCAATAACACACCAGGTTCAGCACTCCCCAATAACACACCTCTCCAATAACACACCAGGTCCAGCACTCACCAATAACACACCTCACCAATAACACACCTCACCAATAACACACCAGGTCCAGCACTCACCAATTACACACCTCACCAATTACACACCTCACCAATAACACACCTCACCAATAACACACCTCACCAATTACACACCTCACTGATAACACACCTCACCAATAACACACCTCACCAATAACACACCTCACCAATAACACACCTCACCAATCACACACCAGGTCCAGCACTCACCGATAACACACCTCACCAATAACGCACCTCACCGATAACACACCTCACCAATAACGCACCTCACCGATAACATACCTCACCAATAACGCACCTCACCGATAACACAGCTCACCGATAACACACCTGACAGTTGCAGGACAGAACATCCCTCTCTCCCCCTCAGTTTCCAGTCTAGCTGTAAAGATCGATTCCTCCCTGACCTTTGACAGCCACATCAAACAACTGTTTGTCATTCTGGGGTGGCAGCGTAGCCTAGTGGTTAGAGCGGTGGACTAGTAACCGAAAGGTTGCAAGTTCGAAATCCCTGAGCAGACAAGGTACAAATCTGTCGTTCTGTCCCTGAACAAGGCAGTTAACCCACTGTTCCTAGGCCGTCATTGAAAATAAGAATTTGTTCTTAACTGACTTGCCAAGTTAAATAAAATAAAACAATTCTATCACCTCGTGAACATTGCCAAACTCCGTCTCACTCAGTCTGAGGCAGAGAAACTGGTCCATTTCTTTATCTCCTCAAGGCTGGACGACTACAACACAGTCTTCACCTGGATCCCTGGCAGGAGTCTCCAGGACTACAACACAGTCTTCACCTGGATCCCTGGCAGGAGTCTCCAGGACTACAACACAGTCTTCACCTGGATCCCGGGTAGGAGTCTCCAGAAGCTCCAGTACATCCAGAACAGTACTGCCAGGATCCTGATGAGAGTCAGGAAACACCATGACTTCAACCCCATCCCGGCATCTCTGCACTGGCTCCCAGTCTCATAACCCTCCTGGTGACCTTCCAGTGTAGTCATGGCAATGCCCCTGCTTATCTCAAAGAACTGCTCTCCTTCCATAACCCCACCCGCACCCTCCACTCAAGACATAGCCTGCTCCTCCATGCCCCCAGGACCAAGCTACGCTCCTCGGGGATCAGGCTTTCAGCTCGGCCGCCCCCAGTCTCTGGAATGACCCCCCGGACCACCTGAAGGCACCACAGACTCTAGGGCTCCTTTAAAACGGGCCTGAAGACCTTTATCTTTAGGAAAGGCTTTCTGTTAATCGCTGGGTTCATTGTTGTCCTTGTCCCTTGTAGTGTCAGCTGGGTTCCTTGTTGTCCTTGACCCTTGTAGTGTCAGCTGGGTTCCTTGTTGTCCTTGACCCTTGTAGTGTCAGCTGGGTTCCTTGTTGTCCTTTTCCCTTGTAGTGTCAGCTGGGTCCTTGTTGTCAGTCTCTCTACAGTGAATCAGTCTCTCTTTAGGAGTGTTGTGGCGTACCTCAGTCTCTCTACAGTGATTCAGTCACTCTTGAGGAGTGTTGTGGTGTACCTCAGTCTCTCTACAGTGAATCAGTCACTCCTTAGGAGTGTTGTGGTGTACCTCAGTCTCTCTACAGTGAATCAGTCTCTCTTTAGGAGTGTTGTGGCGTACCTCAGTCTCTCTACAGTGAATCAGTCACTCTTGAGGAGTGTTGTGGTGTACCTCAGTCTCTCTACAGTGAATCAGTCACTCTTTAGGAGTGTTGTGGTGTACCTCAGTCTCTCTACAGTGAATCAGTCACTCTTTAGGAGTGTTGTGGTGTACCTCAGTCTCTCTACAGTGAATCAGTCACTCTTTAGGAGTGTTGTGGTGTACCTCAGTCTCTCTACAGTGAATCAGTCACTCTTTAGGAGCATTGTGAATCAGCTCACCTCATTTGTATGAATCCATCTGCCTCTTCCCGAAAAGGCGAGAGACGGAGAGAGAGAGACAGAGAGAGAGACAGAAAAAGACAGAGGGAGAGAGAGACAGAGAGATACAGAGAGAGAGGCAGAGAGAGAGAGAGAGAGAGAGACAGAGAGATACAGAGAGAGAGGCAGAGAGAGAGAGAGAGAGAGAGAGACAGAGAGAGAGAGAGAGAGAGAGAGGAGAGAGAGAGACAGAGAGATACAGAGAGAGAGGCAGAGAGAGAGAGAGAGAGAGAGAGATACAGAGAGAGAGAGAGAGAGAGAGAGAGAGAGACAGAGAGATACAGAGAGAGAGGCAGAGAGAGAGAGAGATAGAGAGAGGGAGGGAGAGAGAGACAGAGAGAGAGAGATAGAGAGAGGGAGGGAGAGAGAGACAGAGAGATACAGAGAGAGAGGCAGAGAGAGACAGAGAGATACAGAGAGAGAGGCAGAGAGAGAGAGAGATAGAGAGAGGGAGGGAGAGAGAGACAGAGAGTGAGAGACAGATTGAGAGACAGAGAGACAGACAGAGAGAGACAGACAGACAGAGAGACAGACATAGAAAGAGACAGGAAGAGACAGGGAGAAACAGAGAGAGACAGTGAGAGAGACAGACAGAGAAAGAGACAGGGAGAAACAGAAAGAGACAGACAGAGAAAGAGACAGGAAGAGACAGAGAGACAGACAGAGAGAGACAGACAGAGAGACAGAGAGAGACAGACAGAGAGACAGACAGAGAAAGAGACAGGGAGAAACAGAGAGAGACAGACAGAGAAAGAGACAGGGAGAAACAGAGAGAGACAGACAGAGAGAGACAGACGGAGAAAGAGACAGAGAAAGAGACAGGGAGAAACAGAGAGAGACAGACAGAGAGACAGACAGAGAAAGAGACAGGAAGAGACAGGGAGAAACAGAGAGAGACAGACAGAGAAAGAGACAGGGAGAAACAGAGAGAGAGACAGACAGAGAGAGACAGACGGAGACAGAGAAAGAGACAGGGAGAAACAGAGAGAGACAGACAGAGAAAGAGACAGGAAGAGACAGGGAGAAACAGAGAGAGACAGACAGAGAGACAGACAGAGAAAGAGACAGGAAGAGACAGAGAGAGAGAGACGCTACGAAAGGTTTGCGTTGCTCAACGACCCCCGCCTCGACGATCACTGTGACAAAAGACAAACAAGATGGAGGCGTTCTGATCACATCTCACCTCTAGCGCTGGATGCTAACATGGAAGGCCAAAGTGACTGGGGTTGATGGATCGGCTGACTAGCGTTAGCGTGTAGCGGGATCCAGTCAAACCCCTCTGTGTTTCTGTAACTGTGGCCCAGATGTGATGCCTGTGACACGGTCTCCAGGTTCCCAGATGTGATGCCTGTGACACGGTCGCCAGGTTCCCAGATGTGATGCCTGTGACACGGTCGCCAGGTTCCCAGATGTGATGCCTGTGACACGGTCGCCAGGTTCCCAGATGTGATGCCTGTGACACGGTCGCCAGGTTCCCAGATGTGATGCCTGTGACACGGTCGCCAGGTTCCCAGATGTGATGCCTGTGACACGGTCTCCAGGTTCCCAGATGTGATGCCTGTGACACGGTCGCCAGGTTCCCAGATTTCTTTGCTTGGTCAAATCCTCTCTGGTCACTAGTTGGCATGACAACGACCGTAGGGTTTGCTAATACAACACAAACTGATCTGGGACCAGGCTAGTTGGAATGACAACGACTGTAGGGTTTGGTAATACAACACAAACTGATCTGGGACCAGGCTAGTTGGAATGACAACGACCGTAGGGTTTGGTAATACAACACAAACTGATCTGGGACCAGGCTAGTTGGAATGACAACAGCCGTAGGGTTTGGTAATACAACACAAACTGATCTGGGACCAGGCTAGTTGGAATGACAACGACCGTAGGGTTTGGTGAAACAACACAAACTGATCTGGGACCAGGCTAGTTGGAATGACAACGGCCGTAGGGTTTGGTAATACAACACAAACTGATCTGGGACCAGTCTATCTCTGCTTTAGATCGGGTTTAGATCAGAGGGGTGTGTGTGAATGGGACCAGGCCTTTTCACTTCAGGTTACCCAGGCACCCCTCCTGCGTGTGTATGTGAAGCAGGTTGGCGGCGTAGAGGAGAGGAGCGATGTGCTCTGCTTTCTGCCCGTTGCTAGGCGCCACTATTTATAGGTCTGTTTGGAATGTCAGGCATCTCTGTATGTTCCATTAACAAAATACAGGCTCATATGGCTGTGTGTGTGTGTGTGTGTGTGTGTGTGTGTGTGTGTGTGTGTGTGTGTGTGTGTGTGTGTGTGTGTGTGTGTGTGTGTGTGTGTGTGTGTGTGTGTGTGTGTGTGTGTGTGCGTGCATGTGTGCGTGCGTGTGGACTCAACGTCTCATCCTAACACAAGGTTATTTCTGAGGAGAACCACGCTGTATCCTTCTAAAACGTATTGCCTTTCCCCTGTCTGTACAGTCTGTTCCTCAGAGGCTGTGTGGCTCAGGGGTTGTAGCATTTCTTCTCTCAGGCCGATTTATACCCCTCTTCCCTCCTTCTTCGTCTTCCTCCCTCCCCACTACCCTGAGAGCCCCATAAAACACAATGATGCAGTCTCTAAAATATGGGAACTGTGGCACAACATTCATTACAGTGCATTTTCCTCACCCCTCTATCTCCACCTCTTCACCCTCCTCCTGTTCTGTCTCTGTCTCTCTGTCACTCTCTCTCTCTCTCTCTCTCTCTCTCTCTCTCTCTCTCTCTCTCTCTCTCTCTCTCTCTCTGTCACTCTCTCTCCCTCTCTCTCTCACTCTCTCTCTCTCTCTCTGTCACTCTATTTTCCATCTATTTTCCCTTCCATCTATTATTGTCTCATTCTGTCTGTCTCTCTCCATCTCTGATGAGGCCAGTGATGTGAGATGTGAGAAGCAGCGGCACCACAACTGACCAAGAAAGGGATCTGACATGACAATCTCAATAAACACATCTCAGGAGGCCCCTTCTATTCTTTTCCACTTCGCTTCCCTCCTCTTCTCTCCCTTTTCTCCTCTTCTCTCCCTTTCCTCCTCTTCTCTTCTCTCCCTTTCCTCCTCTTCTCTCCCTTCCCTCCTCTTCTCTCCCTTTTCTCCTCTTCTCTCCCTTTCCTCCTCTTCTCTTCTCTCCCTTTCCTCCTCTTCTCTTCTCTCCCTTTCCTCCTCTTCTCTCTCTCCTTTCCTCCTCTCTCCCTCTTCTCTCCCTTTCCTCCTCTTCTCTCCCTTTCCTCCTCTTCTCTTCTCTCCCTTTCCTCCTCTTCTCTCCCTTTCCTCCTCTTCTCTTCTCTCCCTTTCCTCCTCTTCTCTCCTTTCTCCTCTTCTCTTCTCTTCTCCCTTTCCTCCTCTTCTCTCCCTTTCCTCCTCTTCTCTTCTCTCCCTTTCCTCCTCTTCTCTCCCTTTCCTCCTCTTCTCTTCTCTCCTTTCCTCCTCTTCTCTCATTTCTCTCCTCTTCTTTCCTTTCTCCTCTTCTCTTTTCTCCTCCTCTTCTCTCCCTTCCCTCCTCTTCTCTCCCTTCCCTCCTCTTCCATCCTCTTCCCTTCCCTCCTCTTCTCTTCTCTTCCTCCTTTCTCTCTTTTCCCTCTCTTCTCTTCTCCCTTCTTCCTCCTCTTCTCCCTTCTCTTCCCTCCTCTTCTCTTCTCTCCCTCCTTTCTCTCTTTTCCCTCCTCTTCTCTTCTCTCCCTCCTCTTCTCCCTTCTCTTCCCTCCTCCTCTTCTCTTCCCTCCTCTCTCTTCTCTCTCTTCTCCTCTTCTCCCTTCTCTCCTTCTCCTCTCTTCCCTCTCTTCCCTCCTCTTCTCTCTTCCCTCCTCTTCTCCCTTCTCTTCCCTCCTCTTCTCTCCTTCTCCTCCCTCTTCTCTTCCCTTCTCCTCCCTCCTCTTCCTCTTCTCTTCCCTCCTCTTCTCTTCTCTCCCTCCTCTTCTCTCTCTTCCCTCCTCTTCTCTTCTTCTCTCCCTCCTCTTCTTCTCTCTTCTCTCCCTCCTCTTCTCTTCTCTCTCCCTCCTCTTCTCCCTTCTCTTCCCTCCTCTTCTCCCTTCTCTTCCCTCCTCTTCTCACCCTTCCCTCCCCTTCCCTCCTCTTCTCACCCTTCCCTCCCCTTCCCTCCTCTTCTCTTCTCTTCCCTCCTCTTCTCTTCCCTCCTCTTCTCCCTTCTCTTCTCTTCTCTTCTCCTTCTCTTCCCTCCTCTCTCTCTTCTCTTCCCTCCTCTTCTCCCTTCTCTTCCCTCCTCTTTCTCTTCTCTTCCCTCCTCTTCTCTTCTCTTCCCTCCTCTTCTCTTCTCTTCTCTTCTCTCTTCTCTTCTCTTCTCTTCTCTTCTCTCTTCCTTCTCACCTTCTCTTCTCTTCTCTTCCCTCCTCTTCTCCCTTCTCTTCCCTCCTCTTCTCTTCTATTCCCTCCTCTTCTCTTCTCTTCTCTTCTCTTCTCTTCTCTTCTCTTCTCTTCTCTTCTCTTCTCTTCTCTTCTCTTCCCTCCTCTTCTCCCTCCTCTTCCCTCCTCTTCTCTGTTCTCTTCCCTCCTCTTCTCTGTTCTCTTCCCTTCCATCGCTCCAAACACATTCATATGGAACTAATACAACTGAATCTCCTGTCCCACTTGACATAACTATCTCCAGATAAAAACACACCACCACACTACACACTACACACTACACTACACATTACACTACACTACACACTACACACTACACACTACACTACACATTACACTACACTACACTACACTACACACTACACTACACTACACACTACACTACACTACACACTACACTACACACTACACTACACTACACACTACACACTACACTACACTACACCCTACACCCTACACACTACACCCTACACCCTACACACTACACTACACTACACTACACTACACACTACACTACACATTACACTACACTACACACTACACTACACACTACACACTACACTACACTACACTACACTACACTACACTACACTACACTACACTACACTACACTACACACTACACTACACACTACACTACACACTACACTACACATTACACTTACACTACACACACACTACACTACACACTACACACTACACACTACACTACACTACACACTACACTACACTACACACTACACACTACACTACACCCTACACCCTACACCCTACACACTACACTACACTACACCCTACACCCTACACACTACACTACACCCTACACACTACACTACACTACACACTACACCCTACACACTACATTATACACCACACACACACTACACTATACTCACACTACACACACACACACACACTATACTCACCCTACACATACACACACTACACACTACAGTCCAACTGTCCTTTGTTAGCCCAAGGCTGCCAGTGTAGTGTAGGGTTGGAATGTGTAGTTTACAGTTCAGTTGACAGACACTCTCTCTGTAGGATGTGGGACTTCCAGCTACACGGCCGACCCCCCAGTTCAGTCCATTCCTCAGTGACAGGGGCTTTCAGTGCACAAACCAAAACAACAGTATTTTTAGCAACCTGTGTGAGAAGAAACCAGTGTGTGTGTGTGTGTGTGTGTGTGTGTGTCTCCTCTCTGGACACTCCAACAGTAGAATCCTTCATGTTAACAGCTGCCTCGTTTCTAGACCTTCATGTTTACAGCTGCCTCGTTTCTAGACCTTCATGTTTACAGCTGCCTCGTTTCTAGACCTTCATGTTTACAGCTGCCTCGTTTCTAGACCTTCATGTTTACAGCTGCCTCGTTTCTAGACCTTCATGTTTACAGCTGCCTCGTATCTAGACCTTCATGTTTACAGCTGGCTCGTTTTCTTCAGACCTTCATGTTTACAGCTGCCTCGTTTCTAGACCTTCATGTTTACAGCTGCCTCGTTTCTAGACCTTCATGTTTACAGCTGCCTCGTTTCTAGACCTTCATGTTTACAGCTGCCTCGTTTCTAGACCTTCATGTTTACAGCTGCCTCGTTTCTAGACCTTCATGTTTACAGCTGCCTCGTTTCTAGTTTCTAACCTTCATGTTTACAGCTGCCTCGTTTCTAGACCTTCATGTTTACAGCTGCCTCGTTTCTAGACCTTCATGTTTACAGCTGCCTCATGTTTTTCTAGACCTTCATGTTTACAGCTGCCTCGTTTCTAGACCTTCATGTTTACAGCTGCCTACAGCTGTTTCTAGACCTTCATGTTTACAGCTGCCTCGTTTCTAGACCTTCATGTTTACAGCTGCTGCCATGTTTCGTTTCTAGACCTTCATGTTTACAGCTGCCTCGTTTCTAGACCTTCATGTTTACAGCTGCCTCGTTTCTAGACCTTCATGTTTACAGCTGCCTCGTTTCTAGACCTTCATGTTTACAGCTGCCTCGTTTCTAGACCTTCATGTTTACAGCTGCCTCGTTTCTAGACCTTCATGTTTACAGCTGCCTCGTTTCTAGACCTTCATGTTTACAGCTGCCTCGTTTCTAGACCTTCATGTTTACAGCTGCCTCGTTTCTAGACCTTCATGTTTACAGCTGCCTCATGTTTACAGCTGTTTCTAGACCTTCATGTTTACAGCTGCCTCATGTTTACAGCTCTAGACCTTCATGTTTACAGCTGACCTTCATGTTTCGTTTCTAGACCTTCATGTTTACAGCTGCCATGTTTACAGCTGTTTCTAGACCTTCATGTTTACAGCTGCCTCGTTTCTAGACCTTCATGTTTACAGCTGCCTCGTTTCTAGACCTTCATGTTTACAGCTGCTGCCTCATGTTTTCTAGACCTTCATGTTTTCATGTTTAGACCTTCATGTTTGCCTCGTTTCTAGACCTTCATGTTTACAGCTGCCTCGTTTCTAGACCTTCATGTTTACAGCTGCCTCGTTTCTAGACCTTCATGTTTACAGCTGCCTCGTTTCTAGACCTTCATGTTTACAGCTGCCTCGTTTCTAGACCTTCATGTTTACAGCTGCCTCGTTTCTAGACCTTCATGTTTACAGCTGCCTCGTTTCTAGACCTTCATGTTTACAGCTGCCTCGTTTCTAGACCTTCATGTTTACAGCTAGACCTTCATGTTTCTAGACCTTCATGTTTACAGCTGCCTCGTTTCTAGACCTTCATGTTTACAGCTGCCTCGTTTCTAGACCTTCATGTTTACAGCTGCCTACAGCTGCCTTTCTAGACCTTCATGTTTACAGCTGCCTCGTTTCTAGACCTTCATGTTTACAGCTGCCTCGTTTCTAGACCTTCATGTTTACAGCTGCCTCGTTTCTAGACCTTCATGTTTACAGCTGCCTCGTTTCTAGACCTTCATGTTTACAGCTGCCTCGTTTCTAGACCTTCATGTTTACAGCTGCCTCGTTTCTAGACCTTCATGTTTACAGCTGCCTCGTTTCTAGACCTTCATGTTTACAGCTGCCTCGTTTCTCATGTTTACACCTTCATGTTTACAGCTGCCTCGTTTCTAGACCTTCATGTTTACAGCTGCCTCGTTTCTAGACCTTCATGTTTACAGCTGCCTCGTTTCTAGACCTTCATGTTTACAGCTGCCTCGTTTCTAGACCTTCATGTTTACAGCTGCCTCGTTTCTAGACCTTCATGTTTACAGCTGCCTCGTTTCTAGACCTTCATGTTTACAGCTGCCTCGTTTCTAGACCTTCATGTTTACAGCTGCCTCGTTTCTAGACCTTCATGTTTACAGCTGCCTCGTTTCTAGACCTTCATGTTTACAGCTGCCTCGTTTCTAGACCTTCATGTTTACAGCTGCCATGTTTACAGCTTTCTAGACCTTCATGTTTACAGCTGCCTCGTTTCTAGACCTTCATGTTTACAGCTGCCTCGTTTCTCAGACCTTCATGTTTACAGCTGCCTCGTTTCTAGACCTTCATGTTTACAGCTGCCTCAGTTTCTAGACCTTCATGTTTACCTTCAGCTGCCTCGTTTCTAGACCTTCATGTTTACAGCTGCCTCGTTTCTAGACCTTCATGTTTACAGCTGCCTCGTTTCTAGACCTTCATGTTTACAGCTGCCTCGTTTCTAGACCTTCATGTTTA
>NW_024609790.1:375000-387500 GCF_018296145.1 Oncorhynchus tshawytscha
CCTGGTCTAAAGTAGTGCACTACCCAGGGAATAGGGTGCCATTTGGGATGTGACCCTGTGCTTTTATGTCCCTGTGTTAGCGCTAGCGAGGATGCTAACTGACTCACAGGGCCCTGGTGTCTGATGCCATCTAATGAGCAAACACAAACACACACACACACACACCTCCTGGCCACCGCGTCGCAAACTCTGCAGCCATGGCAACCGCAAGGCGAGAGCGTACGGTCACTGAGCACGGCGGTGTGGTCAACAAGGGTGCGTGTGTTGTGTCTCTGCATGCTGTGTGAGTGCTGTGTGTGTGTGTGTGTGTGTGTGTTTGTGTGTTTGTGTGTGTGTGTGTGTGTGTGTGTGTGTGTGTGTGTGTGTGTGTGTGTGTGTGTGTGTGTGTGTGTGTGTGTGTGTGTGTGTGTGTGTGTGTGTGTGTGTGTGTGTGTGTGTGTGTGTGTGTGTGTGTGTGTGTGTGTGTGTTTGTGTGTGTGGCAGGGCTCACCCTCCTGTAATAATGTATCTGTCTCTACCAATGTAAATATTGCACCACTCGTGGTTCGAGGCCTGTCGTCCTGCCTCCGGTGTATGACATCTCTGACGTCTCTATGTTTACTCTGAGCTCTGTTGTCCACAGCCCCCTGTCTGTGTCAGAAACCACACCCTATACCCTAGTTGGTGCCCTCAAAAGTAGGGGGAAAACCTAGGGAATAGCTTGTATTGACTTCAGACCACCAGCTTGTATTGACTACAGACCACCAGCTTGTATTGACTACAGACCAGCAGATTGTATTGACTCCAGACCAGCAGATTGTATTGACTACAGACCAGCAGATTGTATTGACTACAGACCAGCAGCTTGTATTGACTACAGACCAGCAGCTTGTATTGACTACAGACCAGCAGACTACAGACCAGCAGCTTGTATTGACTACAGACCAGCAGCTTGTATTGACTACAGACCAGCAGCTTGTATTGACTCCAGACCAGCAGCTTGTATTGACTACAGACCAGCAGACTCCAGACCACCAGCTTGTATTGACTCCAGACCAGCAGCTTGTATTGACTACAGACCAGCAGCTTGTATTGACTACAGACCAGCAGCTTGTATTGACTACAGACCAGCAGCTTGTATTGACTACAGACCAGCAGCAGACCAGCAGCTTGTATTGACTACAGACCAGCAGCTTGTATTGACTACAGACCAGCAGCTTGTATTGACTCCAGACCAGCAGCTTGTATTGACTATAGACCAGCAGCTTGTATTGACTACAGACCAGCAGCTTGTATTGACTACAGACCAGCAGCTTGTATTGACTACAGACCAGCAGCTTGTATTGACTACAGACCAGCAGCTTGTATTGACTACAGACCAGCAGCTTGAATACGATCAACATGGATGTTCGTTCCTGATGCCGCGTTACGTTCCCAGGTCAGGCATTACAGCCTTCATGGAGCCATTGGAGAAGTGAGGGAATGTTTCTGTGGCATTTAGTGACATTTAAAGAATCTGTTGAACGGTATCTCCCCACTGAAACGGTAGTATTGATGTTCAGAATAAAGGGCTGGGCTGAACACACTGAACCACTGTGGGGAAAACAACGGTTAACAGTCAAAGGTGTGTGTGTGTGTGTGTGTGTGTGTGTATGTGTGTGTGTGTGTGTGTGTGTGTGTGTGTGTATTTATGTGTGTGTGTGTTTGTGTGTGTGTGTGTGTGTGTGTGTGTGTGTGTGTGTGTGTGTGTGTGTGTGTGTGTGTGTGTGTGTGTGTGTGTGTGTGTGTGTGTGTGTGTGTGTGTGTGTGTGTGTGTGTGTGTGTGTGTGTGTGTGTGGACGTGTTTAACTATACTTGTGGGGACCAGAACTGCCAACAAGACGAGTAAACAACCCAACATTTGATCATCTGGAAACATTTAGGGTTTTTTCTAGGGGGTTTAGAGTTAAAGTTAGAATTAGTGTCAGGGGTTAAAGGTCAGAGGTAGAGTTAGGGTTAGGGAAAATATGATTTTAAAGGGAAATCAATTGTGTGTCCTCACAAGGTTAGTTAAACAAGACTGTGTGTGTGTGTGTGTCTGCCTGCATCATCAAAGGGATCATTCCCATAGCAACAGATGAGCCTCATGGTGGCTGCATGTGACAGACGGAAAGGGCATTTGTGTGTTTGTGAGATAATGTGTGTTCTCACCCTCTACACACACACACACACACATTATATCACACACACATAACCCGAACCTGTAATGCTCCGGGTGTCGTGGGTGTGGAGTCAAATGCAGGAAACAGAATTTCAATGCTGTGCGTCTTTTAATAGCGCTTAACACACCACAGGGTGCTCACAAAAGTAACGTTCCAAACACAACAGAGCCGAAGGTTACATAGAAATAATCCCGCACAACAACCAGGCGGGCCGGCTGTCTAATAAAGACAAACTAATTAACCCTACACAGGTGCTACCACTAAACATACAAGGAGGGGGAGGAAAAACAATCAGTGGCAGCTAATAGGCCGGTGACGACGACCGCCGAGCGCCACCCGCCCGGGAAAAGGAAACACCCTCGGTCGGACTCGTGACAGTACCCCCCCCCTGACGCGCGGCTCCCGCAGCGCGCCGACACCGGCCTCGAGGTCGCCCCGGAGGACGAGGTGCAGGGCGATCCGGATGGAGGCGATGGAAATCCCTCAACATGGAGGGATCCAAGATGTCCCCCACCGGTACCCAGCACCTCTCCTCCGGACCGTATCCCTCCCAGTCCACGAGGTACTGCAGGCCCCTCACCCGGCGCCTTGAGTCCAGAATGGCCCGGATCGTGTACGCCGGGGTCCCCTCGATGTCCAGAGGGGGAGGGACCTCCGGTACCTCACTGTCCTGCAGGGGACCAGCCACCACCGGCCTGAGGAGAGACACATGAAACGAGGGGTTAATACGATAATAGGAAGGGAGTTGTAATCGATAACACACCTCGTTTATTCTCCTCAGGACTTTAAAGGGCCCTACACACTGCGGACCCAGCTTCCGGCAGGGCAAGCGGAGAGGTAGGTTTCGGGTCGAGAGCCAGACCCTGTCCCCGGTACAAACACGGGGGCCTCACTGCGGTGGCGGTCAGCACTCCTCTTCTGCCGTCCACTCGCTTGTCGTAGAGAGTCCTGGACGGCCCTCCAGGTCTCCTTGGAGCGCTGTACCCATTCCTCCACCGCAGGAGCCTCGGTCTGGCTCGGATGCCATGGTGCCAGGACCGGCTGGTACCCCAACACACACTGAAAAGGGGACACGTTAGTAGAGGAGTGGCGTAGTGAGTTCTGAGCCATTTCAGCCCAGGGAATGTATCGTGCCCACTCCCTGGCCGATCCTGGCAATACGACCGCAGAAACCTACCCACCTCCTGGTTCACTCTCTCCACCTGCCCATTACTCTCGGGGTGATAACCGGAGGTCAGGCTGACGGAGACCCCCAAGCGTTCCATGAACGCTCTCCATACCCGAGACGTGAATTGGGGGCCCCGATCAGAAACGATGTCCTCCGGCACCCCGTAGTGCCGAAAGACATGGGTGAATAACGCCTCCGCAGTCTGTAGGGCTGTAGGGATACCGGGCAACGGGAGGAGACGGCAGGACTTAGAGAACCGATCCACAATCACTAGAACCGTGGTGTTCCCCTGAGACGGCGGAAGATCGGTCAGGAAATCTATGGACAGATGTGACCATGGCCGCTGTGGAACGGGGAGGGGTTGTAGCTTCCCTCTAGGAAGGTGTCTAGGAGCCTTACTCTGAGTGCACACTGAACAGGAGGAGACATAACCCTTAACGTCTTTAGCCAACGTAGGCCACCAATACCTCCCCCGAAGGCTCCCCACTGTCCTCGTCACCCCAGGGTGACCCGAGGAGGGTAGGACGTGAGCCCACCGAATCAGTTTGTCCCGAACACCAAGCGGCACGTACCTTCGCCCCGCTGGACACTGAGGAGGCGCGGGTTCAGCCCGTAACGCCCGCTCGATGTCCGAGTCCACCTCCCATACCACTGGGGCTACCAACTTTGAGGCGGGAAGGATGGGAGTTGGTTCGGTGGACCCATCCTCCGTGTCGTAAAGGCGGGACAGTGCGTCAGCCTTTACGTTCTGGGTGAGTTTGATGCTGACTCACCTGGGGTGACCGAGAAGCGTTCCGCCTGCCATCTCTACTCCCAGACGGACCCCCCCAGCACCGATCAGACGTGTGTCCTCTCCGACCACAGTTGGTGCAGGGAAGGCCTCCTCCTCCGGTACCCCTCGGCGCAGCCCCTCCCAACTCCATCGGAATGGGAGCGGAGGGGCTGGGTGGTGGAATGCACAGGACCCTCTCTGAACGCCCGCGGGCAGCCAGCAGATTATCCAGTCGAATGGACATGTCAATCAGCTGATCCAGTGACAGAGTGGTGTCCCGACACGCTAACTCCCGGCGGACGTCCTCTCGGAGACTACACCTGTAGTGGTCCATGAGGGCCCTGTCGTTCCACCCAGATCCGGCTGCCAAGGTCCGGAACTCCAGCGCGTAATCCTGGGCGCTCCTCCTCTCCTGCCTGAGATGAAATAGTCGTTCTCCCACCGCTCGGCCGTCTAGAGGGTGATCAAACACGGCACGGAAGCGGCGGGAAAACTCTGGGTAGTGCTCCGCGCTGAGTCTGGGCCATTCCAGACTGCGTTCGCCCACTCCAGAGCACGACCCGTGAGGCAGGAGATGAGGACACTCACCCTCTCTGCTCCTGAGGGAGTGGGTCTGATGGTGGCCAGGTATAGCTCCAGCTGAAGCAGAAACCCCTGGCAACCCGCCGCAGCTCCATCATAAGCCTTCGGTAGCGTCAGACGGAGGGTGCTGGAGTCGGGAGATGGAGAGTCCGGAACCGTGGGTGCCGAAGGTGGAGAGAGGAGACCACTCCTCTCCCATCGGTCCATTCTCTCCATCACTTGATCCATCGCGGATCCGATCCGATGGAGGACGGTGGTGTGGTGGAGAACCCGTTCCTCCATCGATGGGAGAGGGTTGGCTGCTGCTCCTGCTGACTCCATTCAATTTGATAGGTGCGGGATTCTGTAATGCTCCGGGTGTCGTGGGTGTGGAGTCAAATGCAGGAAACAGAATTTCAATGCTGTGCGTCTTTTAATAGCGCTTAACACACCACAGGGTGCTCACAAAAGTAACGTTCCAAACACAACAGAGCCGAAGGTTACATAGAAATAATCCCGCACAACAACCAGGCGGGCCGGCTGTCTAATAAAGACAAACTAATTAACCCTACACAGGTGCTACCACTAAACATACAAGGAGGGGGAGGAAAAACAATCAGTGGCAGCTAATAGGCCGGTGACGACGACCGCCGAGCGCCACCCGCCCGGGAAAAGGAAACACCCTCGGTCGGACTCGTGACAGAACCTATAGCAGTAATGTAAAATGATCTGTCCCTCAGCCTAATACAGGGTGGTAGTGTAACATAGTGATGTAGTGAGGTATCATGGTATTAGTATAACAGTATCATGGTGGTAGTATAACAGTGAGGTATCAGGGTGGTAGTATAACAGTATCATGGTGGTAGTATAACAGTATCAGGGTGGTAGTATAACAGTATCAGGGTGGTAGTATAACAGTATCAGGGTGGTAGTATAACAGTATCAGGGTGGTAGTATAACAGTATCAGGGTGGTAGTATAACAGTATCAGGGTGGTAGTATAACAGTATCAGGGTGGTAGTATAACAGTATCAGGGTGGTAGTATAACAGTGAGGTATCAGGGTGGTAGTATAACAGTATCAGGGTGGTAGTATAACAGTATCAGGGTGGTAGTATAACAGTATCAGGGTGGTAGTATAACAGTATCAGGGTGGTAGTATAACAGTATCAGGGTGGTAGTATAACAGTGAGGTATCAGGGTGGTAGTATAACAGTATCAGGGTGGTAGTATAACAGTATCAGGGTGGTAGTATAACAGTGAGGTATCAGGGTGGTAGTGTAATTTAGTGATGTGGTGAGGCATTATGTCAGGATGTCTTCTCTTAGCAGTCACCACCAGCAGTACAGACCTCATTATTACAGGTCTGTGGCAGTAAGGCAGGCAGGCATCTCTTACCCAGCTCTAGCCTCTCGTCTAGCCACTATCTTCTCCACTGGCTGAAGGACTCACTAATGCTTTCCCATTCCTTACTGAGTGACACTACGGGCGTGGCGCTCTTCTAATGAAACCTTTTTGTCATTCTGGGTTTGGGAGAGCTGCAGCCCAGTTCAGCTTTCCCATGTAAGAGGATTCTGGGTTTGGGAGAGCTGCAGCCCAGTTCAGCTTTCCCATGTAAGAGGATTCTGGGTTTAGCTGCAGCCCAGTTCAGCTTTCCCATGTAAGAGGTATCTGGGTTTGGGAGAGCTGGCCCAGGTCAGCTTTCCCATAACAGGATTCTGGGTTTGGGAGTATAGCCCAGTCAGCTTTCCCATGTAAGAGGTGGGTTTAGTATAGCCCACAGCTTTCCCATGTAAGAGGATTCTGGGTTTGAGCTAGTATAGCTTTCCCAGTATTCTGGGTTTGGTAGTATAGTTCAGCTTTCCCATCAGAGGATTCTGGGTTTGGGATAACAGTTCAGGTCCCAGTATAACAGGATTCTGGGTTTGGGTGCAGCCCAGTTCAGGTGGTAGTATAACAGGATTCTGGGTTTGGGAGGCTGCAGCCCATTCAGTATCAGAGGTTCTGGGTATAAGAGCTGCAGCCCAGTTCAGCTTTAGTATAACAGTATTTGGGAGAGTGCAGCCCAGTTCAGCTTTCCCATAACAGTATTCTGGGTTTGGGAGTATAGCCCAGTATCAGGTGGTATATAACAGTATCTGGGTTTGGGAGAGTGCAGCCCAGTTCAGCTTTCCCATATAACAGTATCTGGGTTTGGTAGTATAACAGTATCAGGTTTAGTATAACAGTATCTGGGGTGGGAGAGCTGCAGCCCAGTTCAGCTTTATAACAGTATCTGGGTTTGGGAGAGCTGCAGCCCAGTTCAGCTTTCCCATGTAACAGTATCTGGGTTTGGGAGAGCTGCAGCCCAGTTCATAACAGGATTCTGGGTTTGGGAGTATTCAGCTTTCCCATGTAAGAGGATTCTGGTGCTTTAAGTAAGAGTATTCTGGGTTTGGGAGAGCTGCAGCCCAGTTCAGCTTTATGTAAGAGTATTCTGGGTTTGGGAGTATAGCCCAGTTCAGCTTTCCCATGTAAGAGGATTCTGGGTTTGGGAGTAGCTGCAGCCCAGTTCAGCTTTCCCATGTAAGAGGATTCTGGGTTTGGGAGTAGCTGCAGCCCAGTTCAGCTTTATGTCAGGATTCTGGGTTTGGGAGTATGCAGCCCAGGGTGGTAGTATTCCCAGTAAGAGGATTCTGGGTTTGGGAGTATGCAGCCCAGTTCAGCTTTCCCAGTGTACATTCAGTATAACAGTTTGGGAAGCTGCAGCCCAGTTCAGCTTAGGATTCTGGGTTTGGGAGAGCTGCAGCCCAGTTCAGCTTTCCCATGTAAGAGGATTCTGGGTTTGGGAGAGCTGCAGCCCAGTTCAGCTTTCCCATGTAACAGGATTCTGGGTTTGGGATAGCTGCAGCCCAGTTCAGCTTTCCCATGTAAGAGGATTCTGGGTTTGGGAGAGCTGCAGCCCAGTTCAGCTTTCCCATGTAAGAGGATTCTGGGTTTGGGAGAGCTGCAGCCCAGTTCAGCTTTCCCATGTAAGAGGATTCTGGGTTTGGGAGAGCTGCAGCCCAGTTCAGCTTTCCCATGTAAGAGGATTCTGGGTTTGGGAGAGCTGCAGCCCAGTTCAGCTTTCCCATGTAAGAGGATTCTGGGTTTGGGAGAGCTGCAGCCCAGTTCAGCTTTCCCATGTAAGAGGATTCTGGGTTTGGGAGAGCTGCAGCCCAGTTCAGCTTTCCCATGTAAGAGGATTCTGGGTTTGGGAGAGCTGCAGCCCAGTTCAGCTTTCCCATGTAAGAGGATTCTGGGTTTGGGAGAGCTGCAGCCCAGTTCAGCTTTCCCATGTAAGAGGATTCTGGGTTTGGGAGAGCTGCAGCCCAGTTCCCAGCTTTCCAGCTTTCCCATGTAAGAGGATTCTGGGTTTGGGAGAGCAGCCCAGCTTTCCCATAGCTTTCCCATGTAAGAGGATTCTGGGTTTGGGAGAGCTGCAGCCCAGTTCAGCTTTCCCATGTAAGAGGATTCTGGGTTTGGGAGAGCTAAGCCCAGTAAGCTTTCCCATGTAAGAGGATTCGGTTTAAGCTGCATGTGCTTTCCCATGTAAGAGGATTCTGGGTTTGGGAGAGCTGCAGCCCAGTTAGCTTTCCCATGTGTTCTAATTTAATCCCATGTGTTTTCCCATATAATTCTGGGTTTAATAGCCCATCCCATGTGCTTTCCCAATATAATCCCATGTGTTTAATATAGCTTTCCCATGTGATTCTGGGTTTGGGAGAGCTAGTTAGCTTTCCCAGGATTCTGGGTTTGCTGTATAATTCTGGGTTTAAGCCCAGTTCAGCTTTCCCATGTAAGAGGATTCTGGGTTTAAGCTATAATCCCATGTGCAATATAAATGTTCAATTAATCTCATGTGTTCAATATAATCTCATGTGTTCAATATAATCTCATGTGTTCAATATGAATCCATGTGTTTAATATAATCCATGTGTTTAATATAATCCCATGTGTTTAATATAATCCCATGTGTTTAATATAATCCCATGTGATCAATATAAATGAATGTGTTCAATATAAACCTTGTTTTAAATATAATTCCATGTGTTTAATATAATCCCATGTGTTCAATATAATCCCATGTTTTCAACATAAATCAATATGTTCAATATAATCCCATGTGTTTAATATAATCCCATGTGTTTAATATAATCCCATGTGTTTAATATAATCCCATGTGTTTTCAATATAAATCCATGTGTTTAATATAATCCCATGTGTTTAATATAATCCCATGTGTTTAATATAATCCCATGTGTTTAATATAATCCCATGTGTTTAATATAATCCCATGTGTTTAATATAATCCCATGTGTTTAATATAATCCCATGTGTTTAATATAATCCCATGTGTTTAATATAATCCCATGTGTTTAATATAATCCCATGTGTTCTCAATATGAATCCATGTGTTCTCAATATGAACCCATGTGTTTAATATAATCCCATGTGTTTAATATAATCCCATGTGTTTAATATAATCCCATGTGTTTAATATAATCCCATGTGTTAGCAGGCCACCAGAACGCTTGATGAGAGTTGATGGAAACAGCGCTTTGTTTTTAATGATTTAGTTTGAATTTGGAAGGGAGACTGTGAGCCCTGTCTTGAACTTGAGTTTGGACGGGAGACTGTGAGGTCTTGTTGAGTTTGGAACTCTGGGAAAACTGTGGGGTAATTAACTGTAACCAAGGAATTAATGCTAAAAGGTCTTGTTGAGTTTGGAAGGGAGACTGTGAGGTCTTGTTGAGTTTGGAAGGGAGACTGTGGGGTCTTGTTGAGTTTGGAAGGGAGACTGTGAGGTCTTGTTGAGTCAGCAGGCAGGTGGTGGTCGGTACAATAGGAGAACACCAGGGAAACATATTACATCACTCTTCTGCACACACACACACACACACACACACGCGCGCACACACGCACACGCACGCACATACACACACACACGCACACACATACACACGCACGCACACACATACACACGCACACACACATACACACACACACACGCACACACACACACACGCACACACACCCTCCTTGTCAAGTGTGTGTGCCAGCATGTAATGCTTGGAGTTTATGCTCAATCTTACTCACTGAACCATTCGGCTCACTGTTCTCAGTCAATCTTTAGCCTCTTCTCTCTCAGTCACTCTCTCTCTCTCTTGCTCTCTCACGCTCTCCATCTCGATCTCTCCCCCCTCTTTCTCTCTCTCTCTCTCTCTCAGGCTCTCCACCTCAATCCCCTCTCTCTCTCTCTCTCTCTCTCACCCTCTCGATCTCGATCTCGCATCTCTCTCTCTCTCTCTCTTTCTCTTTCTCAATCTCTCCTTCCTCCTTCCTGTCTCCCCATCTCGTCTTTCTCTCTCTGTATCCTCCTTCTTCCTGTTTAGGAAATAACAGGTACATATAGATGTCAGGTGTGTGTGTGTGCTCCGTCTAAGACCGAGTCGCCTGCTGCACCACCAGGCTCCTGGGAGGTGACCCATTTTCCCATGATTCACCACACAAGCACACGACTGCGCTGATCCCATCCAGGGCCTAATACCTTGTTTGACTGATCCATCAATTATGAATCAGCAGCAACAGCACTACTTTTAACCACTTAAGTCTTCAGCAGAACGGGAGGGTTGAGAGGGCTTGGAGAGGAGGGAAATGTTGAGGGTTGAGAGGAGGGAAATGTTGAGGGTTGAGAGAGCTAGGAGAGGAGGGAAATGTTGAGGGTTGAGAGGAGGGAAATGTTGAGGGTTGAGAGTGCTTGGAGAGGAGGGAAATGTTGAGGGTTGAGAGGGCTAGGAGAGGAGGGAAATGTTGAGGGTTGAGAGGAGGGAAATGTTGAGGGTTGAGAGGGCTTGGAGAGGAGGGAAATGTTGAGGGTTGAGAGAGCTTGGAGAGGAGGGAAATGTTGAGGTTGAGAGGGCTTGGAGAGGAGGGAAAGGTTGAGGGTTGAGAGGAGGGAAAGGTTGAGGGTTGAGGGTTGAGAGGAGGGAAATGTTGAGGGTTGAGGGCTAGGAGAGGAGGGAAAGGTTGAGGGTTGAGAGGAGGGAAATGTTGAGGGTTGAGAGGGTTAGGAGAGGAGGGAAATGTTGAGGGTTGAGAGGGCTAGGAGAGGAGGGAAATGTTGAGGGTTGAGAGAGCTAGGAGAGGAGGGAAATGTTGAGGGTGAGAGAGCTGAGGAGGGAAATGTTGGGTTGAGGAACGCTCTGTGGAGCTCTGTGTTGTTAGGAGAAATGTTGAACGCTCTGTGTTGGTAGAGGGCTTGTGTTGGCTAGGAGAGGCTCTGGAAATGTTGTAGGTACGCTTGGGTGCTCTGTGTTGGTAGGTACGCTCTGTGTTGTTAGGTACGCTCTGTGTTGGTAGGACGCTCACGCTCTGTGTGGGTAGGAGCGCTCTGTGTTGGTAGGTACGCTCTGTGTGTTAGGGAGGCTCTCTGTGTTGGTAGGTACGCTCTGTGTTGGTAGGAACGCTCTGTGTTGGTAGGTCAGGCTCTGTGTTGGTAGGAACGCTCTGTGTTGGTAGGTCACGCTCTGTGTTGGTAGGTACGCTCTGTGTTGGTAGGTACGCTCTGTGTTGGTAGGAGCGCTCTGTGTTGGTAGGTACGCTCTGTGTTGGTAGGAGCGCTCTGTGTTGGTAGGTACGCTCTGTGTTGGTAGGTGCGCTCTGTGTTGGTAGGAACGCTCTGTGTTGGTAGGAACGCTCTGTGTTGGTAGGAACGCTCTGTGTTGGTAGGAACGCTCTGTGTTGGTAGGTGCTCTGTGTAGGTAGGTACGCTCTGTGTAGGTAGTAGGCGCTCTGTGTTGGTAGGATGCTCTGTGTTGGTAGGAACGCTCTGTGTTGGTAGGTGCGCTCTGTGTTGGTACGCTCTGTGTTGGTAGGAACGCTCTGTGTTGGTAGGACGCTCTGTGTTGGTAGGTGCGCTCTGTGTTGGTAGGACGCTCTGTGTTGGTAGGTACGCTCTGTCTGGTGCTCTGTGTTGGTAGGTATGCTCTGTGTTTGGTAGGTACGCTCTGTGTTGGTAGGTACGCTCTGTGTTGGTAGGCGCTCTGTGTTGGTAGGTAGCGCTCTGTGTTGGTAGGAACGCTCTGTGTTGGTAGGAACGCTCTGTGTTGGTAGGAACGCTCTGTGTTGGTAGGTGCGCTCTGTGTTGGTAGGAGCGCTCTGCTCTGTGTTAGGAACGCTCTGTGTTGGTAGGTACGCTCTGTGTTGGTAGGAACGCTCTGTGTTGGTAGGAACGCTCTGTGTTGGTAGGAACGCTCTGTGTTCCTTGCGCTCTGTGTTGGTAGGAATCGCTCTGTGTTGGTCTAACAGGGGTCACGCTCTGTGTCCTGGTAGGAACGCTCTGTGTTGGTCCTCTAACAGGGCTCTGTGTTGGTAGGAACGCTCTACCAGGTACGCTCTGGTTACCTAGGAACGCTCTAGTTCTAAGGTTCCTTCATACCTGAGTCGCTGCTAAAACAACAGGGTTCCTTAGCTACCTGAGTCAGTCAGGGTTTTGTTGAGCTGTGTTCCTTCATACCTGAGTCCTCTAACAGGGTTCCTTCATACCTGAGTCCTCTAACAGGGTTCCTTCATACCTGAGTCCTCCAACAGGATTCCTTCATACCTGAGTCCTCCAACAGGATTCCTTCATACCTGAGTCCTCCAACAGGATTCCTTCATACCTGAGTCCTCTAACAGGGTTCCTTCATACCTGAGTCCTCTAACAGGGTTCTTTCATACCTGAGTCCTCTAACAGGGTTCCTTCAGGGTTCTAACTAACAGGATTCCTTCATACCTGAGTCCTCCAACAGGATTCCTTCA